>NC_069499.1:352642133-352784930 GCF_027579735.1 Bombina bombina
TGCTACCATGCTCTCTACTGACATTGCCCCGCACACAAACTGGTGACAGCCCTCCTCAAACTCCTGAGTCCCTAATACCTAGATATAAATATTGGGAGGTATGGGATATGACATGTAATTGACTGTATATCTGTATGTTTCAGTACAGGGTGTTAGTGTTAAAATGTATATCTGCTTGTATCAGCAGAGGATGCTGCATCAGACTGTGTAGTTGGATATGTCAAAACAGGGTATTATGTGTGTCATTGTGTATTGTAATGTGCCAGTGCAGTTTACTATGTGTATGTTATATTTCAATATTAAAGACAGTGGGTTTAATGGTATATTTAGATGTGTTAGGTCAGGATAGTGTATATGTGTGTGTGTTTGCTTTGTGCATGCTTGTTTGTCTGAATATATTAGTGGAGAATGTTACGTTGTGACTGTGTTTTTGATGTGTTAGAACTGTACACTGTGTGTGTGATGTAGGCGTCTGGGCATGAATGTGTGTATAAATGTGTCCTAGCACAATAGTAGGATGCTTTGTGTGTGATTGTGTAGCTGGAGGTGTGAGTCAATGAAGGTTGCTTTGTGTGGTTTTGTATATGTGTCAGTGCATAGTGCTTTGTGTGTGATAGTGTACCTAGATCTGTGAGTACAGAACTATGTGTGTGTGTGTGTGTGAAGGTATGTCTGGATTTTAGACAACTGTGCGTGTGCTTGTGTATTTAGATATTTTGTAAGGGATGTGTGTGAAAATATGCATCTGGATGTGTCAGTCAATGGTAATGTGTGTGTACATAGGATTGTGTATCTGGTAGAGTCAATTCAGTATGAAGCGTGTGTATCTCTATTTGTCAGTGCAAGATGATGTGTGTATTAGATTCTGTATCTGATGTCAGTGCAGGATGGTTATGTATGAGGGTCTTGATGGGTCAGTGTAGTAACCTGTATTTATGATTATGTTGTTAATTTGTCAGGTTAGAATATTGTATGATTGGGTAGCTGGATGCAAGTGTGCATAACAGTGTATCTAGATGAGTCATTGCACAATGTTTTGTGTGAGACTGCATATAATAATGTGTCAGTAAAAGATTGTGTATCTAGTCTTTCTGGATATGTTAGGATGCTAATTATTAGATTGTGTATCTAGATGTGTCATTGTAGAATGTAATGTATAGAATGCTGTGTGTGTTTATTTTGTGTTGTAAGTGCAGTTTGCACTGTATATATACAAATTTTGTGTACTTATGTATATCAGTGCAGAATCCAGTGAATGTATTTGCACACTGATGTGTAACTGTGTGACTTGTGTAGAATGCTATGTGCGGTTCAGTATATGTTTAATATCTTAAGGTGACAAGACAGGATACTTTGGTTGTGAATTTTTGTTGTGGAATTGTATAATGTCATTTACGTCCTTGGTGTGTGCAGATGCTGAATGTATATGTTCTTTATTAGTATGTATAATAGTCCTTGTGTCATGTTGCTGTGTGTATCCTAGTTGTGGGAAGATTATGCATGTTAATATTGTGTGAGGATGCTGTATATGTTGAATCCAGGTTAGCCTGTGGTGCCTCTCGCCTATCATATTGATTACAGGTTAATATGTGGGGGGATGGGCTGTCAGATCGGGTGTGGGGGAGATGTCGTCCAGCTGTGGGGAGGGGGTGAGCATGGGAGGTGTTCGGTTCTTTGGGTGGGGGCAGGGAGGGCGCTCATGAAGAAGCCCGCCTCTCCTCTTCGGTAATATGGAGCTGTTGCTATGGCAACCTCTTTTGATGTGACAAGTGCTGTGATTGTGACGGAGCAGCTGATAATACAGGGAGCTGTCGGAGGCAGTGAGAGGGTACCAGAGACCCCATCCCACCCACACCCTGCCTGCCGCTCCCATCTCTCTCTCCGGCTGCCTCATCTTAACAGTCTCCACCACCTACTCCCTTTCTGCCTCTTTCTCTCCATCTTTCCCTCTATCAGTTTGTTACTCTGCTTTTTTCCACAACTCTCTGTGCATTTCTTCCATCACACACCCACAGACTAGTCTTTCTTTTTTTTGTATTTCATCTCACCCTTTTTTCCATACCATTTTTTTTTATTTTCTTGTGCTTTTCCTTTCTTTTCTTCCCTCACACAGCATATTTTTCTTTTCTTTTTGCACATTTCCTTTTCTAGCTGTCTTTATTCCCCTCGCTCTCCTCCCCATCTCTTCCCTCTTACTCTCGCTCCTTTCTCCTGTGTCCAGCACAAAGCTGTGGGCCTGAGCATTGTGTGTTTGATGAATAAGATGTGGAGCCTGACATCATGGTATTGTCACTGTGTCCCCCCTCCCCTGGAGATCGTCAAGCTGACCTGCTGCCTGAATGCAGCTAGCATTAGGTAAGTTCTGAGAAAACAATTCCCTTTCAGTCTTCCCCAGCTCTGTGTAGGGAGGGTAGTGGCAGATGAGCACTCTGGCTCCCATCAGTTTCTTTTTTTGTGGGCTGAGAGCTTTTCATTTAACCCTTTTGCTACTAAATGCCAGAGATATACATTAAAAGATACACATTTCTGTTACCCCTGTGTCATATACTTAGGCGTTTTACCCTTTTTTAATCATAATGATAGTATACGTCTTGGGAGGGGGGAGCATGGCCCTTCCTCAAGAAAAGCAGGTTTATAAGGGTAACAGGAGCTAGTTTGTTCTTGAAGATTGGCTTATAAACGCTTTCTATGCCATAGGAATCTGCAAGATACCCATTTATGCCAAATTGCTCACCATAGCTAGAGTGATTGGGAGGGCAGACAATAAAATGGAGGATGATGTACCAACCAGGAAATCAGAGAACTCTGATGTTAAGTAATATTATAAATGGCAACCTATATGTGACTGATGTTTGAATAGCAGGGTATACATGGAGTAGAATATTCAGACGGGATAACCAATCAGCTAATGTGAAGTTATGAGTTTAATGAGTTTGAAAAAAAAAAATCAAATTTAAATAGATGCACATTTAAAAAAAAAAAAAAAAAAATTATGATTATTATACAACCTCCAATTGTAATTATATACATGGAATTGATCTAATTAGTCTACTTAAATTAATTAATTTAAATGACTGAACATTTTCTGTGTTCCCCAGATCTGTCACCAAACAAAAATGTTTCAGAGGATTTTCAGCACCAGAAGCTTAGAAAAAAAACCATAGACTTTGAATACTTCCCCTATTTGTAGTGATTTTATTACACAAACCACGTACTTCTAGCCCTGGGCGAATACAAGCCTTACTTTTTGAGATATGTGTATTACACAGGCTGCCCCCGAGGTGTGTATACACACAACTAATAATAAATAAATTGTTTACATTTCAGAAGCTCCTGCTCTAAGGAGTTTGTATTACACAATCTGCACATCTGCGCTGTGTGTATTACACAAGCTCCTCCTGTGAGGTGTGTATATTATATGGGCCATATTATATGAGCATTCATTGCAAAATCCCATTTCAACAGAAGTATATATTAACTATCACCTAGATTACAAGTTTTGCACTATAGAGGGTTTCAAAACGAACGCAACAAAAGTTGAGTTATTTAAGCCTCCATAGCGCTGCCGTTACAAGTTTTTGAAAAGCCAGCTTGTGCGTGCGATATGGTTGCATTGAGCTCCATACCACACAAAATACAAGCGCTGCTTTGACATACTCGTGCATGCTTTCCCCATGGACATCAATGGGGAGAGAGTGTTATAAAATAACCTAACACCTGCGATTGCGGAATTAAAAGCTCTGTAACACAGCCACATTGATGTCTATGGAGAAAAAACTTACGTTTAAACCTAACACCCTAACATAAACCCCAGGTCTAAACACCCCTAATCCGCTGCCCCCAACATCGCCAAACAGGGCCACCACTAGAAATTTTGGGGCCCTTACTTAATCAATGATCAGCCCCCCCCCTTGACATGTGCAATTTTCGACCACGTGACTAAAACGTATATGCACTTTATTCTTAAGTGTAGTCAAACTTGGAAATGTTGTAGAAACACACAAACACAGAACTCAGTAGTAAGGTCAAAATGTCCTAAAAAGGAACAGATAACGGACACACACAAACTTAAACACAAACTTGCACATACACCCAAGGAAACACCGACAGAGACAGCCTCAGAAAACACACAAAGACATATACACTCACAGACACCCACAGAAAACACACAAATACACATACACACACACAGAGAGACACTCACAGAAAACACACAAAGACATACATACACATACACACACCCTCACAGAGACATCCATAGGAAATGCACAAAGACAGACACATAAACCCTCACAGAGAGACCCACAGAAAAGAAATACATACACACTCATAGAGACACCAACAAAAGCACAAAGACATAAACACAGACACTCATAGAAACACTCACAGGAGGTAAAATTTCTGCACATTGCCATCCCCTAAATCAACAGTGTGTGACATGCATGATAAAAAAAATAGCAGAAATGAAGAGATCACTTTTTAAAGAATCATATTTGTAAATGAGCAAACAAAAATACTTCTGTGAATTCAAAATTGTACATTATTGATCTGTCAGAATGGATAGATGAAGAAAAGTACTTTTGAAAGGTTGACATATGTTTGGGGATCACCCCAAAATTTCCCCAACCAAGAGCACCACTTCAAATCTGTCAGCTGTACTTATGGATTTTAAAAGTGCTGTACTCTATATGGTCTTGGTGGAACCATAAGCTGTGGTACTCAGTCTCATACCACAAGATCTGGTTAAATGCAGAATTTAGGCTTGTTTGTATGTATTTAAAAATTAAATCAGCAGTATGAACAGTGTTAAGTTAACCTGTCTAATTTCAAACACTGAGCAATCAGCCTGAGAGTATAACATTTTATGCAGATGTAAAAAACTTAGATAAAATGCCTCCTGGCATCTGGAAAGTCCTCGCATAAAGGGGCAGTAAACTGGAATGTAATTTAAAATATATATATATATATATATATATATATATATATATATATATATATATATATATATATATATATAAATTTAAAAAATCATATCTGCCAAAAGGGCACCTACCATTTATGTATTGAGGAGGAAACATTTCTGCATGGATTTAAATATATAATTTCTACAGCATTGTCAAATAATCATAAAAACACTGCTGCATATTGCTAAAATGTGTTTTTATGGATCCCTGGCCCCAACATACAACTACCACACTGAAGTTACAATCCGATATAGCACAAAGAAATAAAAAACATTTACTAAGTAAGTCCTACCTCCTCTGCAAATGAAAGTGATCTGCCGTCTGACTCAGGCACACACTGTACAAACTGAAGTGCCAAGTCTGTCTCACACTGTGCCTAGTGGTTTAGTGCACACTCAGAAATCCTCTCAAATGCTAATCAGGGTTAGGCACAGACAAAGGCTGTGGCAGACATTTTCCAAAGTACAGACCTTAGTGAAGGACACCAAGGTACATTTGAAATTAAAAACATTATTTTATAGTGCTTGGTGTTATTATACTGATGCAGATACCACTGATTCTATTACCAGCCCTCCTCTGGCTATACCCTTGTGCCAGTGCCACTACTGTGTCTTTGTATAGTGCTGGGTGTTATTATACTGATGCAGATACCACTGACCCTATAACCAGCTCTCCTCTGGCTTTACCCATGAGCCAGTGTCACTACTGTGTCATTATATAGTGCTGGGTGTTATTATACTGATGCAGATACCACTGACCCTATAACCAGCCCTTGTCTGGCTATACGCATGTGCCAGTGTCACTACTGTGTCTTTGTATAGAGCTGGGTGTTATTATACAGATGCAGAAACACATCCAGTATTTCACTCAGGCTTTATTTATTCCAAAACTTATCACCCAATATCGCTAGCAGTCTCTTGACAAGCAACTAACTTAATTCACACTACATTTTTTTATTCCTATTATTTAAGGTTGTGGCGGACACTACAAGGGCTAGTCACAGACACCAGTGTCCGTTTACGGACACCTTGCCTATCCCTGATGCTAATGTTTTACTCCCTGTAAGGACATTTCCCACGCTCAATGGCACTCTGCTGTAGAGCCCTCTGGTGGCTGCAAAAATGTAAAAATAAATATACATATATTTTTAATAATAGTTGTGCTTGCCTCATGGGGCCTCCCTAGCCCACTGGGCCCCTGACAGGTGTCACCCTATTCACCCCCTGATGGCGACCCTGTCACCAACACCTACATAATGTTATTAACCCCTAATCTGCCGCTCCCGATATCTCTACCACCTAAATAAATCTATTAACCCCTAATTTGCCGCTCCCGATATCACCACCACTATAATAAAGCTATTAACCCCTATTCCCCCGCACCCCAACATCGCCCACACTATAATAAAGATATTAACCCCTATTCCGCCCCTCCCCGACATCGCTGCCACTAAATAAAGTTATTAACCTCTGGCCTCCCACAGCACTACCACTAAATAAACCTATTAACCCCTAAACCGCCAGCCCCCCACATCACAACAACCTAAATTAAACTATATTAACCCCTAAACCTAACCCTAACTGTAACCCTAAACCTAACCGTAACCCTAACCTTAAACCTAACTCCCCCTAACTTTAACATAATTAAAATAGACCTAAATTAAAGTTACAATTATTAACTAATTAATACCTATTTAAAACTAAAAACAAACTTACCTGTGAAATAAAAATAAAACTTAAGCTAGCTACAATATAACTAATAGTTGTATTGTAGCTAGCTTAGGTTTTATTTGTATTTAACAGGTGTTTGTATTTATTTTAACTAGGTAGACTAGTTAGTATATAGTTATTTACTATTTACTAACTACCTAGTTAAAATAAATACAAACTTACCTGTGAAATAAAAGTAAAACCTAAGCTGCCTTACAATAAAAGCTAACATTACAAAAAAGCAACTAACATTACAAAAAATACAAAACACTAAACTTACAAAAAATAAAAAAACTACCATTACAAAAAATAACAAACGAAATTATCCAAAACAATAAAATTTATTCCTATTCTAATTCGAATCAGCCAATAGGAATGAGAGCTGCTTAAATCCTATTGGCTGATTTGGACAGCCAATAGGATTTTAGCAGCTCTAATTTCTATTGGCTGATTTAAATTTTTCAGCCAATAGGAATGCAATGGTACCCCCAGTATAAAAGGAGAACCTTGCATTTGAATCCTCAGTGTGCGGCGGACGATAGCATGTAGAGGTTCTTCACGTCGGATCGATGGACCTCCGTCCTGGACCTCCGCCTTGGACCTTCGTCTGGACCTTCCCCTGGAACGCCGCCTCGGCAGGGATGAAAAAGATGCTGGTCCCTCGATGGATGAAGATGGAGCTGCCTGGATGAAGATGGAGCCGCTGGGATGAAGATCGTTCAAGCCGGACTTCAGCAATTGTGAGTACCTAAGTGTAAGGTTTTTTTAAGGGTTTTTTTGGTAGGTTTTTTATTTTAGATTAGGGTTTGGGCATGTCTTTAAAGAGCTGATCACCCTTTTAAGGGCAAGAAAAAGAGCTGAATGCCCTTTTCAGGACAATGGGTAGATTAGGTTTTTGTTAGAGCTAGGTTTTTATTTTGGGGGGTTGGTTAGGTGGTGGGTTTTACTGTGGGGGGTCTTTGTATTTTTTTACAGGGAAAAGAGATGATTTCTTTAGGGCAATGCCCTACAAAAGGCCATTTTAAGGGCTATTGGTAGTTTATTGTAGGCTAGGGTTTTGGTTTTTTTTGGGGGGGGGGCTTTTTTATTTTGATAGGGCTATTAGGTTAGGTGTAATTGGGTTTTTTTTTTTAATAATTTTGTTTGTTATTTTTTGTAATTTAGTATTTTTTTTCTTTTTTGTAATTTAGTATTTTTAATTTTTTGTAACTGTAGATTTTTTTTTTTTTTAGTAGTGTTAGTTTTTTTTAATGAGTAATTTATTTAATTGATAGTTATTTTAATTTTAGTCTAATAGTAATGTTAGTTTAATTATATATATATATATATTATAGTTTAAACTTAGGTTTAGGGGTTATTAGTTTAATTTAGTTTTTGGCTATGTGGGGGGCTGGCGGTTTAGGGGTTAATAGGTTTATTTAGTGGTAGTGATGTGGGAGGCCAGAGGTTTAGGGGTTAATAACTTTATTTAGTGGCGGCAATGTCGGGGAGCATTGGAATAGGGGTTAATATATTTATTATAGTGTGGGCAATGTTGGGGTGCGAGGGAATAGGGGTTAATTACTGTAGTATAGTGGCAACGAAGTCGGGGAGCGGCGGAATAAGGGTTAATAAATTTTATTAGTGACGGCGATGTCGGGAGCGGCATATTAGTGGTTAACAACTTTAATGTAGTATTTGCAATGTGGATGGGCCTCGGTTTAGGGGTTAATAGGTAGTTTATGGGTGTTAGTGTACTTTGTAACAGTTTAGTTATGAGATTTATGTAACAGTTTTGTTGCGCAAAAATTATAACTACTGTTCTCAGATGGCGGTACGGATTTTGTCGGTAAAGGCTAGAACGCAGGTTTTTTAGCCTCACCGCAAAACTTGTAATGGCAGCGCTATGGGAATCCCATGAAAAAACATAATTTTTTTGAGTGCGGGACTGACGATGCTTGCGGTACAGCTATACCGACAAGACTTGTAATCGCTGCGTTGCTGTTTTAATGCTGAAATTACAAATTTTTCAGCGTTAAAACGCGAACGCAAAACTTGTAATCTGGGTGTTAGTATTTTATACAATATTTACTTTGTTTGATGTATATATTTAAGAATAATTCCCCTACTGAAGTACTTGTAATGCTCGAGTACCTTCTTTGAGATCCTATGTATATGTGGTTCTTGCCCTTGTGGCTTACATTGGATACCTTTTAGTCCTATAAACAATTTGATTAGAATTCTCATGAAAAGGGTCTTATGACTTTACTTGTGGTCATCAAATTTGAGGTTGAAGTCATTCCAATCCATTACAAACCCCACAATAACCCATTTATCATTGTCAGATGTATTTTTGGTATAGAACACCCCATATATCTTGTGCAGAGATAATTGGACAACGGCATTCAAATCCATAAAAAAAACAAAAACATTTTTCAAGCCAAATTCCTGTTTCAGCATCCTTGATCTCTTGAAAATATTTTTTTTCTGACTTTAAACAGTAATTCTTGTCTTTTCAAATACATTTTCAGTGCTAGAGTGTGTGAACAAGCTTCATTCATGTGCATATAACCACAATAATTTCCTGGTTTCATTAAAACAAAATGTATATATACTGTATATACCGTGTGTGTGTGTGTGTATATATATATATATATATATATATATATATATGTATATATAAAAGTAGCAGCTGCTCTGACCTGGAGACACCGCTGCTGGAATCGCAGGTAGCATGTCAGGAGGTAGTTCTGGGTGGGCTTTAGCCTCTGCGTCTGGATGGTAGCAGTTAGACACAGAGGAAGTGTTAAAGGTGTGTTTAAGAATCTCTGTGTGTGTAGAGTGTGTGTGGAGTATGTGTGTGTGTGTGTGTATATGTGTATGTATGTGTGTGTTTATATGTGTGTGTGTGTGTGGAGTGTGTGTATGTGTGTGTGTGTGTTGAGTGTGTGTATGTGTGTGTGTGTGGAGTGTGTGTGTGTATGTGTGTGTGTGTGTGTATGTATGTGTGTGTGTGTGTATGTGTGTGTGGAGTGTGTGTAGAGTGTGTGTGGAGTGTGTGTGTGTTTGGAGTCTGTGGTTGTTGTGTCTGTCTGTCCCTGACTGTATGTGTGCCTGTCCATTCCTGCCTCAGCTTAATGGCATCTAAAGAAGAAATGGCTCTGTCTAGGTAAGAGAATAAGTTTACATTAGTAATAAGTTTATAACGATATACAATGTGTTTTATTCTTAATACAAATGTGTATTAAAAGTATATAACTGCTTATTACATGTTTACATATGACACAGTGAACATTTGGAGGGTGGGCAACTAAGAAATTTCATGGGACCACTAGATCTTAGGGAAAAATTTTCAGCCCCTTGTATACATATTAAATGAATTAGCCTTCACATATTGTACTTTAGCCACATAATCATTTGCTTCAATAAAGACCAGTAAAAAACCTTATAAGTCCATTGATCAGAACTTTGCCGAAAGAATTGTAAAAAACCACGCCAGCACTTGCAGGAGTTGCCCTCAGGGAATTCTCTAAAAAACAGGGCTGCGATTTGCAAGATGCCTCCCATAGGGTATAATGAAGCTTGTTGAAAAGGAAAACTTTTCTGGGGAGATTAAAGTTAGCAGGGAGCAGGGGCGCACTTTCAAAATGAAATCCTGCAGCCAGTACAAATGACAAATGACTTTGTTTTCAGCTGTTCATTCCTGTCTCTGCTTTTCAACTCTCTATCTGATGTGCAACTGCTCTCTCTGAAGTTCTCTACTGTTCAACTCTCTCTGAAGATCAACTCTGTTGCTTAACTCTCTCTTTGCACACAAGCAGTAGCAGTCCACAGCCACTCCCAATCAGACACCAGGGGCAAGATTACATATGCGACGCCGGTTTTTACACGGCTTTGGTATCACATATACGGCACCGCATATAAATTCGGAGTATATATTTCACCTGTCGCCCGCAATTTTTACACCCATAAGCTAACATTGAACCTCATTGCAAATTGGTATCACACATTCAGCGCAAGGACTTACGCGGCGAAAATTGAGACATTTTACTCCATTTTCACCTCGCAACACATAGGCAGGCGCAGCCAGACTTGTGCTGACAATGTTAGCACCGTGACTCCCATAACTGCCTGAAATTATAAACCAACACCTAACACATGCGCAATATCTATCTACCTGTCAACCGGTAACTCTGCCCGTCTATTACTGCACTGCCACACTCATGGGGCATGCAGAAATAGCGCAATCTCGCTACTTTTAGCGAGATCGCGGCAGAGAGAGGCCAAGGTCGTTAAGGGGTTAAAGAGACACTAAAGTCAAAATTAAACTTTCATGATTCAGACGGAGAGACTTTCCAATTTACTTCTATTATCAAATTCTGCACATTCATATACACACTTTTTAAGGCACAAGCACCTACTAAGCATGTGCACAAGTTCATAAGGTTTATGTGATTAGCCGATGGCTGTCACATGTGTACAGGGGGCCGGCAAATGAGGGGAAAAATACATTTGTCAGAAAAAAAATCTACTGCTTATTTAAAATGAATAGTAAGTGCTATTGCATTGTCCTTTTATTATGCACTTGTTAATCATAGAATTCTACTGTATTTAGTAGTCATTTAATGTCACATTGTAGGTGGATACCAGGCAAATCTAGCTCTTATGTTTTTTTATTAATAGATGACAGAGGTAACAGTTTATAAAAATGATTTATTTTTAACATGTAGATTTTGTCAATAAAATTTTCCCTTTTCCTTTTTATTTTTCCAAGTGGCAAATTTTGGCTGGAAGCTAAGGCACAATTTTCCTTTGTTAAGTCTTTCTTGTATTTGGTCCCATTTTTGCTGATAATTGGACCCCATTCTGTGCTTAATACAAGCTGCCAAACAAGTATTTCAAGCTTCCGTACACCCCCATCACATAAAGCCTCTATTTAAATAGCTATCATTCGCATCTCAACTCCCACCTCTGAAAACCACCAGTTGATTTATCTTGATGCAAAACATGTTCTTGTAAATTGCACTGACAATTGTTATCGCTGCCTGGGGTTGGTTTTGCCTAATTGTTATAAAATGTATCACACTGAAAACTAAAAGAGCGGACATATTAAAGGGACAGTTTACCCAAAAACTTTCTCTCCTTTAATTTGTTCCCAGTGATCCATTTTACCGGCTGGAGAGTATTACATTGTTTACAATTAGCTCTTAGCTGATTTAGGTCTAGATTACGAGTGGGGTGCAAAATTGCGCTAACACAAGCGCTATATTTGCGCTCCACTCGTAATACTAGCACACACAAATGTGCGCTGGTATTTAAAGTCCCCCGCAATGTGAACGTGCTTCCATAGGCTCCAATAGGAGCCTCATTCTCATGCCATGAGACCCAAGCGCAGAGAAGTGGGTAAGTTGAGCAGCAATGGGCAGCAGTTTTAAATATATTTGTATATAAGCAGATGCATAAATATTTATAGGAACACACAGTTCCCATAGACCACAATGTAAAGGCACTTTTTAGTGCCGTTTTTTTGTTTGTTTTTTTCCAAACACCCCACAGCCGCCAACTTTAGCCCCCAAAAACTGCAAAGTGCAGTTTTTTTTTAATTTAAAAAAAAGATACATTTGTTTTTTAATATAAAGCTAAACTATACTTTAATTTGGGGCCAATTGGGGCACTTTTAAAAAATTAACCAGAGGTCTGACCTCTGGTTAATTTTTTGAGCGCTATTTGCTACCGTAAACTCGTAATGGCTGGTTATTTATTGCGCACCAGTAAATGGGCTAATTTGCCCATTATGGGACGTGCGATAAATTAGCACTCCACTTGTAGGGCCCCATTACATGTGCGGCGTTGCCAGCAAAAGCCGGCAACGCCGGTTTTTACGCGGTTTTGGTATCCAATATATAGCGCCGCATATAAATGTGGCACGTATATTTCACCTGTCGCCCGCAATTTTTACTCTTATAAGCTAACATGGGACCGCGTCACAAATCCATTTTCACCTCGCCACACAAAGTCAGCCACAGCAAGCCTTGCGCTGAGTATGTGAGCACCGTAACTCCCGAAACTGCCTGCAAAAATTAGTTATTACTAACTAATAAAGTGTATTAACCCCTATATCCGCCATCAAACCCACACCGCAACTAAAAATAAAGTATTAACCCCTAAATCCGCCAACCCCAACATTGCAAACTACCTAATAAAACTATTAACCCCTAATCGGCCATTAACCCACAACGCAAACTACCTATTAAAGTATTAACTCCTAAACCGCCAAAGCCCACAATGCAAACTACCTATTAAAGTATTAACTCCTAAACCGCAAAAGCCTACAACGCAATAAACCTATTAAAGTATTAACCCCTAAATCGCCAAAGCCCACAACGCAAATAAATAATTAAATTACTAAGCCCCCTAACCTAACACCCCGTAACCTAACACCCCCTAAATGAACCCAAATTACCTAAATTACAAAATACTAAAGTTACTAACTATTAAAATAAAAAAAATTAACATTAAAAAAAAACTAAGTATAAATTAAAGAGACAGTCTAGTCAAAATTAAAAATCTGGTGTAGACTGTCCTTTTAAACTACGATTACAGAAAATAAAAAAATCTAAGATTACAGAAAATAAAAAACAAAATTATCAAATTTTAAAAATTATACCTAATCCCTATGAAAATAAAAAAGCCCCCCCAAAATAAAAACACCCCCTAATCTAAGAATAAACTACCAGTAGCCCTTAAAAGGGCTTTTTGCAGGGCATTGCCCCAAGATAAACAGCTTTTTTGCAGAATAAAAAAGTCTAAGTCCGCCCTAACAGTAAAAAAAAAAAAAAAAAAAAAATAGCCTAACACTAAAAAACCTAAACTATCCATTGCCCTAAAAAGGTAATTTGTTTGGGCATTGTCCTTAAAAGGGCATTTAGCTCTTTTACGAAGTGCCCACCCTAATCTAAATAAAAAAATAAATAAAAAAAAATAAGTCTAACCCCCAGGTTGGTACTCACCGTTCCTGAAGTCCGGCAGAGAAGGTCTTGTCCCATGCGGTGAAGTCTTCTTCCAAGCGGCGACCTCTTCTTTCTTCTTCCAGGAACAATCCGGCGCGGAGCGGAGGATGGTGCTGAAGACCGTTGACAGTGGAGCTGAAGACCAGCGACTCTGGAACTGAAGACCGGCGACCCTGGAACTAAAGACCGGTGACCACGGAGCTATGGAGCGTGGAGGATCCTCTTCGTATGATCGCCGCCGTACACTGAATAGTGAATTCAAGGTGCACGAGGCGTTCCTTGAATTCCTATTGGCTGATTTGATTCTTCAAATTCAAATCAGCCGATAGGATGAGAGCTACTCAAATCCCATTGGCTGTTCAAATCAGCCAATAGGATGAGATCTACTGAAATACTATTGGCTGATTTGAATAGCCAATAGAATTTCAGTAGCTCTCAAATCAGCCAATAGGATTTGAGTAGCTCTCATCCTGTTGGCTGATTTGAATTTGAAGAATCAAATCAGCCGATGGAATTCAAGGAGCGCCATTTTTAATCGCGTACCTTGAATTCACTATTCAGTGTACGGCGGCGAGCGTACAAAGAGGATCCTCCACGCTCCATAGCTCCGCGGTCGCCGGTCTTCAGTTCCAGGGTCACAGGTCTTCAGTTCCAGGGTCGCCGGTCTTCAGTTCCAGGGTCGCCGATCTTGAGGTCATCGGTCTTCAGCTCCACCCTCCACTCCGTGCCTGATTGATCCTGGAAGAAGAAAGAAGAGGTCACCACTTGGAAGAAGACTTCACCGCATGGGACAGGACCTTCTCCGCCGGACTTCAGGAACGGTGAGTACCAACCTGGGGGTTAGACTTAGGTTTTTTTAATTATTTTTTTTTTATTTAGATTAGGGTGTGCACTTCGTAAAAGAGCTAAATGCCCTTTTAAGGGCAATGCCCAAACAAATGCCCTTTTCAGGGCAATGGGTAGTTTAGGTTTTTTAGTGCTAGGTTCTTTTATTTTGGGGGGTTTGGCGGGTGGGGGTTTTACTGTTGCGGGGCACTTAGACTTTTTTATTCTGCAAAAGAGCTGTTTATCTTGGGGCAATGCCCTGCAAAAAGCCCTTTTAAGGGCTATTGGTAGTTTATTCTTAGATTAGGGGGTCTTTTTATTTTGGGGGGCTTTTTTATTTTCATAGGGATTAGCTATAATTTTTTAAAATTTGATAATTTTGTTTTTTATTTTCTGTAATCTTAGATTGTTTTATTTTCTGTAATTGTAGCTTAAAGGGACAGTCTACACCAGAATTTTAATTTTGACTACACTGTCCCTTTAATTATAGTTTTTTTTGTTTTGTTTTTAAAGTAATGTTAGGTTTTTTATTTCAATAGTTAGTAACTTTAGTATTTTTTAATTTAGGTAATTTGGGTTCATTTAGGGGGTGTTAGGTTAGGGGACTTAGTAATTTAATTATTTATTTGCATTGTGGGCTTTGGTGGTTTAGGGGTTAATACTTTAATAGGTTTATTGTGGTGTGGGTTTGATGGCGGATATAGGGATTAATAGTTTAATTAGGCATATTGCGTTGTGGGGGGGTTGTCGGTTTAGGGGTTAATACTTGTATTAGTTCCGATGAGGGTTTGATGGCGGATATAGGGGTTTTACGTGTCAGGCTTATTTTTGGGAGGCGGTTTAGACTGTTACGGGAGATATAATAAAAAAATTTAATTTTTCTTAGGCACCGGCAGTTTCTAAAGTGCCGTAAGTCACTAGCGACTCCAGAAATGTGTATTTACGCTCATTTTTGCACATCGCTAGTTTATCCGACTTACGGCACTTTATGAACTGCCGGTGCCCTATATGTTATAGCCCGATGTGCAAGGGGAAATTACGGGCGGAGCAGGTTTCAGCGCTTGCGCCAAAGCCTGCGACATATATATAATCTCGCCCGTAATCTGGCCCTTAGCCTGTAGTATCCCAATCTATACAGAAAGTTTATATACCTATGTATAGGCTATTGAGAAAATATTGGCTAGATTACGAGTTTTGTCAGTAAGGCTGTGCGTTGCTAACGAGCAGTTTTCCCTCACTGCTCATCTACAGACAATGCTGGTATTACGTTTTTTTTAAACCCGGCATTAGCCGCAGAAAAGTGAGCGAAGAGCAAAAATTAGCTCCACATCTCACCTCAATACCAGCGCTACTTACGGTAGCGGCGAGCTGGCTAAACATGCTTGTGCACAATTTCCCCATAGGAATCAATGGGGCAGAGCCGGCTGAAAAAAAAACACCTGCAAAAAAAGCAGCGTTCAGCTCCTAACGCAGCCCCATTGATTCCTATGGGGAAAGAAAATTTACGTTTACACCTAACACCCTAACATGAACCCCGAGTCTAAACACCCCTAATCTTACACTTATTAACCCCTAATCTGCCGCCCCCGCTATCGCTGAAACCTACATTATACTTATTAACCCCTAATCTGCCTCCCCCAATGTCGCCGCAACTATATTAAAGTTATTGGCCCCTAAATCTAAGTCTGACCCTAACCCCCCCTAATTTAAATATAATTTAAATAAAATAACTACAATTAACTAAATTATTCCTATTTAAAACTAAATACTTACCTATAAAATAAACCCTAAACTAGCTACAATATAACTAATAGTTACATTGTATCTATCTTAGGTTTTATTTTTATTTTACAGGCAAGTTTGTATTTATTTTAACTAGGTAGAAGTAAAAGTACCTGTAAAATAAAACCTAACCTAAGTTACAATTACACCTAACACTACACTATAATTAAATTAATTCCCTACATTAAATTAAATTAATTACAATTAAATAAAATAAACTAAAGTACAAAAAAACACACTAAATTACATAAAATAATAAAATAATTACAAGTTTTTTAAACTAATTACACCTAATCTAATCCCCCTAATAAAATAAAAAAGCCCCCCAAAATAATAAAAATCCCTACCCTATACTAAATTACAAATAGCCCTTAAAAGGGCTTTTTGCGGGGCATTGCCCCAAAGTAATCAGCTCCCCCAACATTAAAACCCACACACCCAACCCTACTCTAAAACCCACCCAATCCCCCCTTAATAAAATCTAACACTAACCCCTTGAAGATCACCCTACCTTGAGACGTCTTCACCCAACCGGGCAGAAGTGGTCCTCCAGACGGGCAGAAGTTTTCATCCAAGCCGGGAAGAAGAGGTCCTCCAGACAGGCAGAAGTCTTCATCCAGACGGCATCTTCTATCTTCATCCATCCGGAGCGGGTCTAATCAGCCAATAGGATTGAGCTTGCATTCTATTGGCTGTTCCGATCAGCCAATAGAATGCGAGCTCAATCCTATTGGCTGATTGGATCAGCCAATAGGATTTTTTCTACCTTAATTCCGATTGGCTGATATAATTCTATCAGCCAATCGGAATTGAAGGGACGCCATCTTGGATGACGTCACTTAAAGGTACCGTCATTTAGTCGTCGGATGCAGACAGAAGAGGATGCTCCACGTCAGATGTCTTGAAGATGGACCCGCTCCGGATGGATGAAGATAGAAGAAGCCGTCTGGATGAAGACTTCAGCCTGTCTGGAGGAACTCTTCTTCCCGGCTTGGATGAAGACTTCTGCCCGTCTGGAGGACCATTTCTGCCCGGTTGCGTGAAGACGTCTCAAGGTAGGGTGATCTTCAAGGGGTTAGTGTTAGGTTTTATTAAGGGGGGATTGGGTGGGTTTTAGAGTAGGGTTGGGTGTGCGGGTGGTGGGTTTTAATGTTAGGGGGGTATTGTATTTTTTTTTACAGGTAAAAGAGCTGATTACTTTGGGGCAATGCCCCGCAAAAAGCCCTTTTAAGGGCTATTTGTAATTTAGTATAGGGTAGGGATTTTTATTATTTTGGGGGGCTTTTTTATTTTATTAGGGGGATTAGATTAGGTGTAATTAGTTTAAAAAACTTGTAATTATTTTATTATTTTCTGTAATTTAGTGGGGTTTTTTTTCGTACTTTAGATAATTGTATTTAATTGTATTTAATTGTAGTTAGATTAGTGAATTAATTTAATTGTAGTGTAGTGTTAGGTGTAATTGTAACTTAGGTTAGGATTTATTTTACAGGTAAATTTGACTTTATTTTAACTAGGTAGCTATTAAATAGTTAATAACTATTTAATAACTATTGTACCTAGTTAAAATAAATACAAAGTTGCCTGAAAAATAAAAATAAACTCTAAACTAGCAACAATGTAACTATTAGTTATATTGTAGCTAGCTTAGGGTTTATTTTATAGGTAAGTATTTAGTTTTAAATAGGATTAATTTAGTTAATTATAGTAATTTTATTTAGATTTTTTAAAATTATATTTAAGTTAGGGGGGGTTAGGGTTAGAGTTAGATTTAGGGGTTAATACATTTAATATAGTACAAACAGCAAGGCAAAACTTTCAAAAATATGACAAAGTAACAGCAATGGAAAAACCCTTGTGAAGGATCTTAAAACACAGGAAGTTAGAATAAAGGCAGGTGAGACAAGGGACTTCTAAAAATAACAAATATTGACAGCAGTTGTGATAGCCTCCATGTAGAAATGTGCATTCAAATAACGGAGACGTATCACACACAGCAAAGTCTCTAACCGAATAGTCCAGCCATACAGAGTGGCAACAAAGGGCTGTGAATTTTACCCGGCTCAAGCAAGCGTGGTGGTAGATGCGGTGGGTCCGTGCACGCTGTTAAGCTCCATGTTCCTTGATGCCACACAAGGGAGTCGGGTGATGACGTCACTTCGTGTCAACTACGGAATCCGAGATGCGGCTCTTCTGAAACTGGGTTCTTCTCCCCTCAGCCAACGTATACATAAAGAAAGGATGGAAACAAAAAGCACAACCTCGATTCAAGTGGGTTTTATTACAATCTCAGTAAAACAAAGCACAAGGTAAGTAATACACTTACCAAATACACTGAATTAAAAGGCACATAGAATTTAAGCAGGCGAAACAGGAACAGCAGTGTACACCGGTAAAAATCACCACATCCCACCAGGTAGATTCCGGATCCCAAGATACACCTTCTGGCCTTGTCCCACAGCACAGGGGTAGAATCTTATCTGCAACTAACAGTGGAGCGAGGCTCACTGAGAGAGTCAAATCGGGGGGAGGGGCTGTACTGTTGAGTGGGATGTGGTGATTTTTACCGGTGTACACTGCTGTTCCTGTTTCGCCTGCTTAAATTCTATGTGCCTTTTAATTCAGTGTATTTGGTAAGTGTATTACTTACCTTGTGCTTTGTTTTACTGAGATTGTAATAAAACCCACTTGAATCGAGCTTGCGCTTTTTGTTTCCATCCTTTCTTTATTTAATATAGTGGCAGCGACGTTGGGGGTGGCAGATTAGGGGTTAATAAATGTAGGTAGGTGGCGGCGATGTTAGGGACGGCAGATTATGGGTTAATAAAATTTAACTAGTGTTTGCGATGCGGGAGTACGGTGGTTTAGGGGTTAATATATTTATTATAGTGGCGGCGATCTCCGGTTCGGCAGATTAGGGGTTAAAAAATGTATTATAGTGTTTGCGAGTTGGGGGGCCACGATGAAGGGGTTAATAGGTAGTTTATGGGTGTTAGTGTACTTTTTAGCACTTTAGTTAAGAGTTTTATGTTACGGCGTTAGCCCATAAAACTGTTAACTACTGACTTTTAAATGCGGTATCAGTCTTGACAGGAGAGGCTGTGCCGCTCACTTTTAGGAAGACTCGTAATACCGGCGTTAGGAAAATCCCATTGAAAATATAGGATACGCAATTGACGTAAATGGATTTGCGGTATTTTAGAGTTGCGCCAAAAAAGTGAGCGGTACACCTGTACCTGCAAGGCTTGTAATACCAGCGGGCGTTAAAAAGCAGCGTTGGGACCTCTCAATGCTGCTTTTTAAACCTAACGCAAGACTCATAATGTAGCCGTATGTAAACACAGCCAGCAGAAGAAATTACACTCACAGTGGAAGGTGGAAGAGATAAAGTTAGAAATTTTTCATTTTTATTTGTACTTTCTAACACCTAGATTTAGAGTTTTGTCGGTAAAGACCCGCGGTGCTAACAAGCCTTTTTTTTCCAGCGCACCCTTAAGACAACGCTGGTATTACGAGTTGTCTGAATGGCTGCGTTAGCCTCAGAAAATGGAACGTTGAGCATAATTTAGCTCCACTTCAACCCTCAATACCAGCGTTGCTTACGGTAGCGGTAAGCTGGAAAAACATGCTCGTGCACGATATCCCCATAGGAAACAACGGGGCTGAGCTGGCTGCAAAAAACCTAACACCTGCAAAAAAGCAGCGTTCAGCTCCTAACGCAGCCCCATTGTTTCCTATGGGGAAACACTCTCTAAGTCTACACCTAACACCCTAACATGAGCCCCAAGTCTAAACACCCCTAATCTTACACTTATTAACCTCTAATCTGCCGCCCCCGCTATCGCTGACACCTACATTATATTATTAACCCCTAATCTGCCGCTCCGTACACCGCCGCTACCTACATTATAGCTATGAACCCCTAATCTGCTGTCCCTAACATCGCCGACACCTATATTATATTTATTACCCCCTAATCTGCCCCCCCCAACGTCGCCGCCACCTACCTACACTTATTAACCCCTAATCTGCCGACCGGACATCACCGCCACTATAATAAATGTATTAACCCCTAAACCGCCGCACTCCCGCCTCGCAAACACTATAATAAATTTTATTAACCCCTAATCTGCCCTCCCTAACATCGCCGCCACCTACCTACAATTATTAACCCCTAATCTCCCACCCCCGACGTCGCCGCCACTATAATAAAGTTATTAACCCCTAAACCTAAGTCTAACCCTAACACCCCCCTAAGTTAAATATAATTTAAATAAAACGAAATTATTCCTATTTAAAACTAAATACTTACCTATAAAATAAACCCTAATATAGCTACAATATAACTAATAGTTACATTGTAGCTATTTTAGGATTTATATTTATTTTTTCAGGCAACTTTGTATTTATTTTAACTAGGTACAATAGCTATTAAATAGTTATTAACTATTTAATAGCTACCTAGTTAAAATAATTAAAAATTACCTGTAAAATAAATCCTAACCTAAGTTACAAATACACCTAACACTAAACTATCATTAAACTAATTAAATAAATTACCTACAATTATCTAATCTAAAATACAATTAAATAAACTAAACTATAATACAAATAACAAAACACTAAATTACAGAAAATAAAAAAAATTACAAGACGTTTAAACTAATTACACCTAATCTAAGCCCCAAAATAAAATAAAATGCCCTACCCTATTCTAAATTACAAAGTAATAAGCTCTTTTACCAGTCCTTAAAAGGGCTTTTAGCGGGGCATTGCCCCAAAGTAATCAGCTCTTTTACCTGTAAATAAAAATACAATGCCCCCCCCAACATTACAACCCACCACCCACATACCCCTACTCTAAAACCCACCCAAACCCCCCTTAAAAAACCTAACACTAACCCCCTGAAGATCTCCCTACCTTGAGTCGTCTTCACTCAGCCGAGCCAAATTCTTCATCCAAGCGGGGCAGAAGAGTTCCTCCATCCGAATGAAGTCTTTATCCAAGCGGGGCAGAAGAGGTCTTCCATCCGATTGAAGTGTTCATCCAAGCGGCATCTTCTATCTTCATCCATCCGGAGCGGAGCGGCAGCATCCTGAAGACCTCCGACGCGAAACATCCATCCTGGCCGACGACTTCCCGACGAATGAAGGTTCCTTTAAATGATGTCATCCAAGATGGCGTCCCTCAAATTAAGATTGGCTGATAGGATTCTATCAGCCAATCGGAATTAAGGTAGGAAAATTCTGATTGGCTGATTCAATCAGCCAATCAGATTGACGTTCAATCCGATTGGCTGTTTGGATCAGCCAATCGGATTGACCTCGCATTCTATTGGCTGTTCCGATCAATACGATTGAACTTCAATCTGATTAGCTGATTGAATCAGCCAATCAGATTTTTCCTACCTTAAATCCTATCAGCCAATCGGAATTCGAGGGACGCCATCTTGGATGACGTCATTTAAAGGAAACGTCATTCTCCGGGAAGTCGTCGGCCAGGATGGATGTTCCGCGTCGGAGGTCTTCAGGATGCTGCCGCTCCGCTCCAGATGGATGAAGATAGAAGATGCCGCTTGGATGAACACTTCAATCAGATGGAAGACCTCTTCTGCCCCGCTTGGATGAAGACTTCAATCGGATGGAGGACCTCTTCTGCCCCGCTTGGATGAAGAATTCGGCTCAGCTGAGTGAAGACGACTCAAGGTAGGGAGATCTTCAGGGGGTTAGTGTTAGGTTTTTTTAAGGGGGTTTGGGTGGGTTTTAGAGTAGGGGTATGTGGTGGTGGGTTGTAATGTTTGGGGGGTATTGTATTTTTTTTACAGGTAAAAGAGCTGATTACTTTGGGGTAATGCCCCCCGCAAAAAGCCCTTTTAAGGGCTGGTAAAAGAGCTGATTACTTTGTAATTTAGGATAGGGTAGGGCATTTTATTGTATAGGAAAAAGAGAAGATGCAGGCACTACTGTGGATAGCTTAAAAACAATGAGTCTTTATTTGAAAAGCCATTAAAAAATTGAACAGCTACAACCGCTGTAAAGATCATGAGAAAAGGTACAAAAATCGACACATACCCCAATATATATCATCTTGTATTTAGAATTGGATTATTACTTTCTAGGGTCTATATGCATTGTGCATTTAATATATATGTCATCACCAGTTTAGCATATCTTTAAGTCCATGTTTTACATTAATTTATAACCTTAAAATCCATAACAGGACTATTACTTAACATTGTTCATTAGACATTGTGTATTCAATATTTATGCCATCATTAGTTTAGTATATCTCTAAGTCTATGTTTTACATTTACCTATAATCTGAAAATCTATAACAGGACAATTACTTAATACTGTTCTCGATCTTGCATAACAGTAATTTTGCCCAATTGCAACAGATAAGGTTACAAGGTATATGTAACTATGGTTCAGCTCCTATAAACTTTGTATTATACATGAATAGAACAATATTTTTCTAATGCCACTTATGACATTTTACATAGATCGCCAACAGTCTCTGTTTCATGTCTCTCCTACTAAAACATTAACTGATATTGAGTGTAACACTGTTTAAAATAACAATAATCTGAGTATTTCGTTCTTTGTTTTTAATCTTTCCAACAGAGACTAGGCGTGACTTGTCTTTGAGGGGTTAACTGAAGTTTATGTCCCAATCAATAGTAATGGACATCAGCTGAATTTTCAGACACAAGTTTTCCCTTTAAAAGGCGAGTCTAGCCTCCTCTCTGCATGTCTATGAATAAGAGTACAGTCCGTACTCGAAACTAGTCAGACAATTTTCTATGTCTATTTTTCTCCCCTGCCTTGCCTTTGTCGATTTTTGTACCTTTTCTCATGATCTTTACAGCGGTTGTAGCTGTTCAATTTTTTAATGGCTTTTCAAATAAAGACTCATTGTTTTTAAGCTATCCACAGTAGTGCCTGCATCTTCTCTTTTTCCTATACCTACATAGTGGCTGGGTTTCGCCACTGCTACGGCACTCCGTTGGCTCTCTATGGAAGGACTATACTGAAACCGGCGTCACTTCCGGTTGTCTTGCTGAGCCCGCAGACGCTGCCAGGAACGCCGCACCAAAGTGTCTCTCATCTCATAGGGCATTTTATTATTTTGGGGGGCTTTTTTATTTTATTAGGGGGCTTAGATTAGGTGTAATTAGTTTAAACTTCTTGTAATTTTTTATTATTTTCTGTAATTTAGTGTTTGTTTTTTTTGTAATATAGTTTAGTTTATTTAATTGTATTTAATTTTAGCTAATTGTAGTTAATTTATTTAATTAATTTATTGATAGTGTAGTGTTAGGTGTATTTGTAACTTAGGTTAGGATTTATTTTACAGGTAATTTTGTAATTATTTTAACTAGGTAGCTATTAAATAGTTATTAACTATTTAATAGCTATTGTACCTAGTTAAAATAAATACAAAGTTGCCTGTAAAATAAATATAAATCCTAAAATAGCTACAATGTAATTATAATTTATATTGTAGCTATATTAGGATTTATTTTACAGGTAAGTATTTAGTTTTAAATAGGAATAATTTATTTAATGATAGTAAATTTAGTTCGTTTTATTTAAATTATATTTAACTTAGGGGGGTGTTAGGGTTAGGGTTAGACTTAGGTTTAGGGGTTAATAACTTTATTATAGTAGCGGCGACGTTGGGGTGGGAGATTAGGGGTTAATAATTGTAGGTAGGTGGCGGCGATGTTAGGGAGCGCAGATTAGGGGTTAATACAATTTATTATAGTGTTTGCGAGGTGGGAGTGCGGCGGTTTAGGGGTTAATAAATTTATTATAGTGGCAGCGATGTCCAGTTAGCAGATTAGGGGTTAATAAATGTAGGTAGGTGGCGGCGACTTTGGGGGGGCAGATTAGGGGGTAATAAATATAATATAGGTGTCGCCGATGTTAGGGACAGCAGATTAGGGGTTCATAGCTATAATGTAGGTTGCGGCGGTGTCCGGAGCGGCAGATTAGGGGTTAAAAATTTTTATTATAGTGTTTGCGATGTGGGGGGCCTCGGTTTAGGGGTTATTAGGTAGTTTATGGGTGTTAGTGTACTTTATAGCACTGTAGTTAAGAGCTTTATGTTCTGGCGTTAGCCCATAAAACTCTTAACTACTGACTTTTTTTTGCGGTTGGAGTCTTGTCGGTAGAGGCTCTACCGCTCACTTCTTCCAAGACTCGTACTACCAGCGTTAGGCAAATCCCATAGAAAAGATAGAATACGCAATTGACGTAAGGGGATTTGCGGTAGCCTCGAGTCGCGGAAAGAAAGTGAGCGGTAGACCCTTTCCTGCCTGACTCTAAATACCAGCGGGCGTTAAAAAGCAGCGTTAGGACCCCTTAACACTGCTTTTTAACCCTAACGCAGAACTCTAAATCTAGCCGTAAGTATTTTACACAGAGAGAGATAAGAAACGGAAGCATTTGAGTGATAAGAGAAAAAGATGTGATCTAACTGCAAGCCAAGCCTATTTTGATAGGCTGTGGTTTCAAAGATCAAATCCAACTATTTATTTTGCAAAAAAAAAAAAGAATAAATGAGCAATTTCTCATGGGGAACACATTCAGGGAAAAACTGTATATTCTCTGCAATAACTTAAAATATTTTGAATGACTGGCACAGTTTGGTAAAAACAAAATAATAATAATAATCTAGGCCTAGATTCAATAAGGTCTTAAAAGGGAGATGATATGAACCTTTCAACCTTTTGCAATTTGTTTAAAAAGTACTGACCTTTCATGAATTTTTTATATGTGCTGATTTGTAGGTTAATAATGAATTTAAAATATGTATCTTAAAAGATTCATAGATGGAGAAGTGAGTTTTCCTGATCACATGACCAGCTGCTACATGTTTAATGATGCTGGTGAGGCAAATGAATTTCTTGTTAAAAACACACTGAATAATTCATTTGGCAGTGACGAGACCTCAAAGTGAACAAGTTCAGAGTGAATTTTAAATAAGAATTTTAAGTCTAACCTCACTGGTCACACTGTGGATTAGTGAATATAGGCCGATGTATTTGTTTTATTGTCTAGCAATTTACTGACCTGTAATTTTTAAAAATGAGTGCCTGCTTTAATCAATCACGTTATCCTATGTAGTATACTCACCAAAATGTGCTAATATCTTTTACAATTCAGTGTTTGTTCTCTAAAAACACCACAGAGAAGGATATAACTTTATTGAGCTTTAAAAGTGTAAGAATGATCTGCTATTTATTCTTTTACACTAATTATAGTGCACTAATTAAGCTCTCATTTCCTGACAGATATCATTGTTTTCCTTCTAGCGGAAATTCCAGAATTTTATTTTTTTAACAACACGTAATTTTTACGTATGGTCTCTTGCATCAGGATTAATTTATCTCATTCCTTACTTGCACAGTTAGATTAGTGGTTGCACTTTATATTAAACCTTCTTTCTAAACTCATGTTTCTTCAAACATTTTGGCCTATTGGTCTAACATGGTGTCTTATCTTTCAGAGGAACAAAAATGCAACAGTTGCTCATACCACACACTTTGGAGATACCTTCCGCTTTGTTCTGCTAATCTTCATAGCCTTGGCGTGTATCGCAGGGATTGTCATTGCCTCTGCTGTCATCTTCTGCCTCCGCCAACATGCCAAGCAGAGGGAGAAAGAGCGTCTTGCAGCACTTGGTCCCGAAGGGGCTGGTGACACCACATTTGAGTACCAGGTATGGTTCTGTGTGCCTTTGAAACAATAGGGGTTGGGGAAATAAAATACCTATGTATTATGTATAAATTCATTAATGTTAAAGACCATTAGTCTGTCTCTTGGTACCTTAAAAATTAAACTATATGTGGGTAGGGAAAGCAGGCATATTTGTTTCTTATAGCATTTAGAAGGATGGTGTGTAAAATCTTAGCATGTATTATAACCATGTTTTGCACCAATACATACGGTTAATGCCATATAATGAGATGGGTTGTAGGCTTCCCTGAACAAAACATTTATTTACAGAGTGTTTAAAAAAAGGCAGGTTAGGGAAAGTCTGACAGCATGAGGAAGTGAATTTCAGAGGGTTGGCACCAAACGAGAGAAGTCCTGCAGTCTAGCATGGGAAGAGGTGATAATAGACGTTGCATGGATCTTAAGGGGCGGATGAAGTATATTTGTTGATTAGTGAGGACAGGTAGTCAGGAGCGACATTGGTAAGGACTTTGTAGGTCAGGTTGAGAATTGTGGCGGGAAAGGTGGATTAGACTGGCAGAGGCATTTAGGATGGATTAAAGGATAGAGAGGCAGGAGAGAGGAAGGCCAGTGAGTAGGATATAGAAGTGGTCAAGTCTGGAAATTTCAAGAAAGTGGATTAGTTGTTTAGTGGTGTCAACACACAGAAACTGACACATTTTGGAAATATTGGGTAGGTGATTGCGGCAGGAGGAAGAGAGTGATTGGATGTGGGAGGTGAAGGACAGATCTGAGTCAAGTATAAATTTGAGGTAGCGGACTTGGGGTGATGGGGAGATAGTGATGCCATCAACAGTGATGAAAAAGTCAGAAATCAGTATAGAGACGTAATTAGAAGGAACTTAGTCTTGGACATGTTAATCTTTAGATGGTGAGAGGCCACCAATGAAGAAATGTCAGATAAGCAGTCACTGCTTTTTTTCTGTGACAGATCCTTAGCTATGACTACAGCCTAACAGCCGAAAAGCGTCAGCAGATCTCACAGCCACAGCCTACTTCTGTGTGAAGATTTGTGATTTTTAACTCCAATAATGGATTACCGTTTTAAAACTACTACCGGAGGCTTCATTATTTAATTCATTGCTTGTTGTCTAACTGACGTGAGAAAGGACAGAGGGAGAGAGAGCAGGAGTGGAGAGGTAGATCTGAGTCATCAGCATAGAGGTGATATTTGAAGCCCTAGCTGTTGATGAGTTTACCCAGTGAAGAAGTATAAATGGAGAAGAGGGCACATAACAGAGCATTGAGATACTCCAACTGACAGAGGCATTCACCAGCAAATGACACAGAAAAGTACCTATTAGATAGATAAGATTGGATCCAAGAGAGAGCAGTGTCACAGAGACATAGGGGCCTATCTATCAAGCTCCGTACAGAGCTTGAGGGTCCGTGTTTCTGGCCAGCCTGCAGGCTCGCCAGAAACACCAGTTATGAAGCAGCGGTCTAAAGACCGCTGCTCCATAACCCTGTCCGCCTGCTCTGATGAGGTGGACAGGAATCGCCGGAATTCAACCCAATTAAGTACGATCGGGTTGATTGACACCCCCCTGCTGGCGGCCGATTGGCCGCGAGTCTGCAGGGAGCGGCGTTGCACCAGCAGCTAACAAGAGCTGCTGGTACAATGCTGAATACGGAGAGCGTATTGCTCTCCGCATTCAGCGATGTCTGTCGGACCTGATCCGCACTGTCGGATCAGGTCCGACAGACATTTCATAAATAGGCCTCATAGGGTCCAATGATCTAAACTTCGCCAGATCAGATGTGGTTTTTCTCCCCGACCCTTGCAGGGGCTGCCGTGGTGGAATTATCGCAAAAAATGGTCAGTCCCCTCCTATATAAAGTAATGGAGCTCGCTAAAAAGAGACACTTCATTCCTTAGAGCGAATTGAGCAGAGAGCGCACTTTAAAATGTAAATCCTGCAGATAATATAAATCACCTTACGCTGCTTTCTGCAAGTAGCATCTTACAATCACCTATATTTTCGTATGCATGTGTTTTTTTTTTAGTAAAGATTATAAGTGTTTAGAGTGGTTTAAGAAAAACTTGCCACCTTTTAGTTTGCAAGAAAAAACTGTAAAATCAGTAGTGTAAAAATTATAAAACAGAATTACACTAGGATTAGAGAGACAATTTAATCTACGCCCATGGAACGTCCGTGTTCAGCCTATTTTACGAAAAAACAACAATTACGCTTTGTATTTTGTATTTATATGTATGAATTTCTGTGTGTTTTTGTGCATCCAGTGCACTTAAATTATGATTTACGCTGTGCATATTTAATACAATTTATTTTTGTGTAATTAACATACACCTAGATTACGAGTTATGCACGCTATAGGGAATTTAACAAACGCAACAAAAGTTGCGTTATTTTACCCTCTATAGTGCTCCCATTACAAGTTTTGAAACAGCCGGCTTGTGCGTGCGATATGGTTGCGTTGAGCTCCATACCGCACACAATTCAAGGGCTGTTTTGACGTGCTAGTGCACGCTTTCCCCATAGACATCAATGGGGAGAAGGTGTCAGAAAAAAAAACTAACACTTGAAGCGTGGAATGAAAAGCACGGGAACGCAGCCCCATTGATATCTATGGGGAAAAAAAAGTTACCCTAACATAAACCCTAAGTCTAAACACCTCTAATCTGCCGCCCGACATTGCCGACACCTACATAATGTTATTAACCCCTAATCTGCTGCTCCCGATATCGCCGCCACCTAAATAAATCTATTAACCCGTAATCTGCCGCTCCCGATATTGCCCCACTATACTATTAACCCCTATTCCCCTGCACCCCAACATCGCCCACACTATAATAAATCTATTAACCCCTATTCCGCCGCTCCCCAACATTGCCAACACTAAATAAAGTTATTAACCCCTAAACCTCTGGCCTCCCACATCACTACCACTAAATAAACCTATTAACCCCTAAACCACCAGCCCCCCACATTGCAACAACCTAAATTATACTATTAACCCCTAAACCTAACGTAACCCTAAACCTAACCCTAACACCCCTAACTTTAACATAATTAAAATAGAGCTAAATTAAAATTACAATTATTAACTAAATAATACCTATTTAAAACTAAATACAAACTTACCTGTGAAATAAAACCTAAGCTAGCTACAATATAACTAATAGTTATATTGTAGCTAGCTTATGCTTTATTTTTATTTCACAGGTAAGTTTGTATTTATTTTAACTAGGTAGACTAGTTAGTAAATCCCCAAAATAAAAAACCTAATCTAGAATAAACTACCAATAGCCCTTAAAAGGGCCTTTTGTAGGGCATTGCATTTTTGTAGGGTATTTATTTTATGAAAAGCCCAAACCCTAAACTAAAAAAAAAAAAAACACCCAAAAAACTTAAAAAATCCTAACACTAACCCCTGAAGATCCACTTACAGTTGCTGAAGTCCCGCTTGAAGAATCTTCATCCCGGCGGCTCCATCTTCATCCAGGCGGCAGGCGGTTCCATCTTCATCCAGACGGCATCTGCGCCGCCGGGATGAAGATAGAAGACGCCGCCTAGATGAAGATGGAGCCGCCTTCCACCTGAATGAAGATAGAGCAGCCTGGATGAACATGGAGCCGCCTGCCGCCTGGATGAAGATGGAGCCGCCGGGATGAAGATCCTTCAAGCGGGACAACTGTAAGTGGATCTTCAGGGGTTAGTGTTAGGATTTTTAAAGGTTTTTTGGGTGTTTTTTTTTAGTTTAGGTTTTGGGCTTTTCGTAAACAAGCTAAATTCCCTTTTCAGGGCAATGCAAAAGAGCTAAATGCCCTTTTAAGGGCAATGCCCATACAAATGCCCTTTTCAGGGCAATGGGTAGCTTAGGTTTTTGTTAGAGTTAGGTTTTTTTATTTTGGGGGGGTTGGTTGGGTGGTGGGTTTTACTGTTGGGGAGTCTTTGTATTTTTTTTTACAGGTAAAAGAGCTGTTTAACTTAGGGCAATGCCCTACAAAAGGCCCCTTTAAGGGCTATTGGTAGTTTATTGTAGGCTAGGTTTGTTTTGTTTTTTGGGTGGGCTTTTTTATTTTTATAGGGCTATTAGACTAGGTGTAATTCTTTTTTATTTTTGATAATTTCCTTTGTTAATTTTGTAATTTAGTGTTTGTTAATTTTTGTAATTTAGTATTTTTTATTTTTTGTAATTAGATAGTTTGTAATTTTTATAGTAGTGTTAGGATTTTTTTAATGTGTAATATAGTTTATTTAATTGGTAGTTAGTTTAATTTTAGTTTAATAGTTATATTAGTTTAATTGTTAGTTTAAACTTAGTTTTTTTAATTTTACAGGTAAGTTTTAATTTAATTTAAGATATGGAAATTGTAATTTTAATATAAAGTTAGGGGGGCATTAGGGTTAGGGGTTAATAGTTTAAATTAGTTTATTGCGATGTGGGGGCTTTTGGTTTAGGGGTTAATAATTTAATTTAGTATATTTTGTTGTGGGGGGCTTGCGGTTTAGGGGTTAATAGGTTTATTATAGTGGCGGCGGTGTAGGGCTTAATAACTTTAGTATAGTGGGGGTGATGTGGGCGGACGGCAGATTAGGGGTTAATAATATTTAAATAGTGTTGGTGATGCGGGAGGGCGACGGTTTAGGGGTTAATAACTTAAGTATAGTGGCGGCAATGTCGGGGAGTGGCGGAATAGGGGTTAATAATTTTTATTAGTGCCGGTGATGTCGGGAGCGGCAGATTTCGGGTTAATAACTTTAATATAGTGTTTGCGATGCGGGAGGGCCTCGGTTTAGGGGTTAATAGGTAGTTTATGGGTGTTTAGTGCACTTTGTAACTCTTCAGTTATGAGTTTTATGTAACTACTGCTTTTAGATTGCGAAACAGATCTTGTTGTTATAGGGTGTAACGCAAGCTTTTTATCCTCACCGCAAAACTCGTAATGGCTGCGCTATGGAAGTCCCATGAAAAAACTTCATTTTTACAAGTGCGGGACTGACGTTGCGTTACAGGCTAAAAGGCTTGCGGTACAGCTATACTGACAAGACTTGTAATGGCTGCGGTGCTGTTTTAAAGCTGAAATAACCATTTTTTCAGCGTTAAAACACGAACACAAAACTTGTAATCTTGGTGACACAAATGTAACTTTTTGATCAAATATGATTTTTGAAGATCTTTGTTACAATTTTTGATGCACCTTAACAATACAATTTTTTTCCTGCGTATATTTGTCTGAATGGTTCAATTATTAGTTTTATAAGAAAATTAAAAAACATATTTTATTGTGCACTTTTGTAAAGTATATGCCCCTTTTTACCGTGAAAACTCCCTTTTCCACCAGGGAAATAGAAATACTGGCGAGCAATTTTAATAATTTTGCGAACCCAGAGACCTTTAGAGCATCGTGCCCCAAGAGAGTTGTAGGAGGAGGGGGTGATCAACTGTGTCAAAGGCAGCCAAAAGATCAAGTAAGCTAAATATAGAGTAGTAGCCATTACTTTAAGCAGAAAGAAGAACATTAGTAACCATATTGAGGGCAGTTTCAGTTGAGTGTTGGGGACGGAAGCCAGATTGCAGGGGGTCAAACAAAGAGTTGGAGGACAGGAAGTGGGTTAGGTGGTCTTAAACTATTTTTCCAGGAGTTTTGATGTTAGTGGAAGCAGTGATATTGGGTGGTAGTTTGCAAGAGAATTAGTGTCAAGGAAGGGTTTTTTGAGTATAAGAGTGACCTTTACATGTTTAAAAAAAGAAGGGAATAGGTTGAAGATGTGGGTAAGGGCAGGAGTGAGGGTGGGAGACAGAGAAGGTATTAGATTTGAAGGGATGGGGTCAAGTGGGCAGGTAGTGAAGCATGAGGAAGACAGTAAGGAGCAAACGTCATTCTTTGTGGCTGGGAGGAAGATGCAGAGAGTGACAGAGGGGGTGATTGGGGGTGGAGATGGAAGATTGCAGGCTTGTGTCTGGATGTTCCGTCGGATAGTATGTGTTTTGTTTAAAAAGTAGTCTACCACGTCTTGAGCACTAAAGACAGACGAAGGAGGTGGTGCAGGTGGGTAGAAGAGAGAGATGAAAGTAGAGAGGAGTTGTTTGCCATGACTGAGTTTACTAGACTGATGCATCAGTTGGTGCTATTTCCGCGTGCTTCTTCTAGCATTTAGAGAATTTACCACTTATTGTGCTTTCTACTTCTCCTCTAATGCAGGATCTTTGCAGACAGCACATGGCAGGGAAGTCATTATTTAGCCGCACTGATGCCCCTGGTGCAGCTGAGAACTCCCGGGTTAGCAGCGTTTCTTCACAATTTAGTGATATCCCCCAACCCAGCCCAAGCTCTCACAGCAGTACCCCATCATGGTGCGAGGAGCCAGTCCAGTCTAATATGGATATTTCAACTGGCCACATGATCCTGGTGAGTGCTTTGTGTAAGTGATTCTGTTTGTGTGTTAAATGTATTTGGTAATTTAAAGGAATATGAAACTGAACATTTAACTTTTCAGTTTCATATTCCTTTCTAGCACCAATAGCTTAACTGAGAAAGCCAGTCAATACATAGATCAGAGATTGAGAGAGTACCTTTACACATTACCATCCTAAGTGAAGAACACAATGGAAGTCCTCCAGAGACTAGACAATCTAATAATTCTAATGTCTAATGATTCCATCCTGGTAACAGCGGATGTTGAGTCACTCTATACAAGTATTAAACACAAATTAGGGGAACAGGCTATTCCTTTTTTTGTCATCCAATCAGAGTGATAATCAATTTCAGAACCATTTTATAATACAATTATTACATTTCATTCTATATCATAACTATTTTACATTCAAATATTCTTTGTATCTGCAAATTCAAGGCTCAGCCATGGGCACAGCATGTGCCCCAACATATGCTAATTTATTCCTAGACTGGTGGGAAAGCAAGACGAACATGACATCTATACACAATACATCCCTTTGTGGATTCGCTATATAGATGATGTTATGTTTATCTGGGAAGGCCCCTTGGATACTCTCAAAGAATTAATGAACACTCTCAACACCAATAATCTTAATCTAAGGCTAACATATGAACACAGTTACCATAAAGTAAACTTCTTAGATTTGGAAATTAACAAGAATGAGGAAAGACAGATCAGCACTAAGATGTATAGAAAAGCAACAGCTACTAACACCTTGTTGTATCACACCAGTGCCCATGCCCCCAGCACCCTTAAAGCCATCCCTAAAGGGGAATTTATAAGGTTGAGATGAAATTGTTCAAATACCTCAGAGTACAGACAAGAAGCAATCAAACTATCCAATAGGCTAAATGAAATAGGATACAGCAGCCGTTCTGTCAAACGTGCACATACACAGGCATTAAAAACAGAACGCCTAATGTTATTACAGCCTCGCCAAAGACAAATAGACAATCTCACGAGATTAATTACCACATTCAATCCTCAAATGAAACAAGTCATCAGTGTAATTAATAATAACTGGCATATCCTACAAAATGATCCCCTCCTGGCTAGGTGACCAGGTATCAATTGGCTACAAAAGGACAAAAAACTTGAAAGACATGTAAGTCACAAACCTAGAAAGGTAAGCCAATCCCCTGGTATGTTTCCATGTGGTACATGCCCAAAGGTTATAAAACTCAAACATATTTAAAATAAATACAGTAAAAAAACATGTTAACATCACATTTTTCTTGCACCTCAATTGGAGTTATATTTGTACTACAATGTCCATATGACAACACAAGTAAGAACAAGGATATTAGAACACAATAGAGACATCTGCAATGCCAAAAAAGATATGGAGAAAGGCAAAATCATATCTAGTGTCATGAGACACTTTTACAACAAACATAACAGTAATGAATCAATGATGACATTTGCAGTATAACAACAAGCCACCCTTGGAATAAGAGGGGGAATGCAAATGGATTCATTTACTTAACAGTATAAAGCCATATGGAAGGAATGACAGTAACAATTACATTGTACACTTGTAATCAGTGGCTTATCATGCCAAAAAATAATATTCTTTTTATACTAAACACCAACATTAACATATCTATTGATATAGTTTCACTCATAAGTGTGATATATTCACATAGGGATTCATTTTTAACACGTTTGATTTTACTTCCCCTTTAAATGTATTTCTTTTTATTAATATCACCAAGTTACTGTCACCACCACCAATAAAAAGAGTTGATTCTATTATTAGCAGGTACACCAGTCTCTAATGATTTTCACTTCACTTCTACTATAATGGCTAAGACAGCCAGTTTAAATATACTACAATTCACAATACAGCTCATCTACATTATGGGGCCGAATTATCAAGCTCCGAATGCACTGAAGGCTCACCGGAAACAGAAGTCATGAAGCAGCGGTCTAAAGAGCGCTGCTTCATAACTTGTCCGCCTGCTCTGAGGCGGCAGACAGAAATCAACCCGATCGAATACGATTGGGTTGATTGACAGCCACTGCTAGCAGGGGTGGCATTGCACAAGCAGTTCTCGTGAACTGCTTGTGCAATGATAAATGCCGACAGCGTATGTGCAGCGGACATGATACGCTACATCATATCATGTCTGTTTGCACTTTGATAAATAAGCCCCTAAATCTCTCTTCACACGATAGTTTTTATCTCAGCCAATCAGTGCTCACTCCTAGGTCACTTCCTGTGCATGAGCTCAATGTTATCTATATGAAACACATGAACTAATGCCCTCTAGTGGTCAAAATGCTTTCAGATTAGAGGCAGTCTTCAAGGTCTAAGAAATTAGCATATAAACCTCCTAGGTTTTGCTTTCAACTAAGAATACCAAAAGAACAAAGCAAAATTGGTGATAAAAGTAAATTGGGAAGTTGTTTAAAATTACATGCCCTATTTAAATCATGAAAGTTTTTTTTGGACTTGACTGTCCCTTTAAATATTTAAAGTTCACCAGAGCACCTTAAAGTGAATGTAAATTTGGATGAACCAGTGCCCAGTTTTTAATAATCATATTAAAACAAGTGCACTTTCATTCATCAAACTTTACATTTCACTGGTTTTGTTAAAATACTCCAGCACTTCCCCCGCCCATCGCAGGCTTCTTCCTAACTAAGAATTGACGATCCCGGCCTTCCTCCAATCACTGCGTTGCTTTAGGCAATGATTCCCCTGGGGGGGAAGCCATGATTGGAGAATGCCGGAATCGTCATTGCTGACGTATGAAGAGACTTACGACGGGCAGGAGAAGCGCTGGAGCGGCTTTCAAGAAGAAAAGGTAAGTATTTTAACAAAACCAGCGAAATGTAAAGTTTGATGCATGAAAGTGCCCCTATTTTTAATAGGATTTTTAAAAACTGGGCACTCATTCCGCAAACTTTACATTCACTTTAACTTCTAACAGCATTTACTTGAATAACACACATAAACATAATGTCACAGTATCTATCACCCCAAATTAATTTTAACCTTAGCAAATTTTGCTAGAGTATCACTAAGTACTAATCAGCTCAATCGCTAACTATTTGTATTATCATTTCAATTTTCATGCACCTTTTATGTCCCATGCACACTGTAAATTCCAATAGAATACTTTATACTTTATCATGGCAAGCACAAATAAGTAATAGCACTTCAATGAATCATCTACATTTGTTAATATTGTTTTTCGTATAAGGAGCACATTATTATTGTGTATCCACAAACCCTCTTCGTTATACAGATAATCATACAAGTATTAAATACATTTATAACTGACAATAGGCGTGTCACATACGATACAGGGATTGGCCCATCTCATCCAGCCTTCTACTAATCAAACAGCCCAATACCAACATGTAAACACAGTGGGCATGTCATTCATCTTATATGCTCAATATCAGACGATCGATCGTAAGAGCTCACTTGACAAAATCAGAATCAAGTTAAAGTCTTTAAGACTATTTGGACATTCAATGCATAACCTAATGGAAACATTAACAAGCATTATTTCTCTTAGTATCTAACACTCAGGAAATACGGCGTTTATCATATTGGTGACTGACATGTCCAATCAGAATGTCTCTCAGCGCACAACCTGCTTCCTTATGGCTCCTGGATAATAGGGTATCTAGCTCACCCTAATCAAAGATACAAATACAACAATAGTCCAAAAGCGCCTAAAAGAAGGCAAAGGAAGATTCTAACAAATTCAGTGAAATAAAATAAAAATCTATTAACAATAGGCGGGAGATGGTTTAAAAATTATCAAACATTTATTAACAAATCATAATTACTAACATGGATCCATGTGTACTATACAAACATACAAGTACAAATTCAGGAAATCAATTAAAAAATAGTGTAAATGTTTACAATAATTTCTTAGGAAGTCTCTCCAAATGGAGAGATCAGCAAGTATAAAAATTGACAATTGAAGTTCTGAAACCTGGAGTTATGCAATATTGCTACTAGCAGATGTGTGCAATAATTGTGTCCAATAATTGTATCCAATGGATGTGTCCAATAGATATGTTCTAGTAGTAAGAATTCCAGTAAGACAAATCCATAAAAAAATCAGGTAGTGAAGCTAATAGAATCCAAACAGAAAATTCAAACAAAAAATTATGTGAATCCTGTGATAATGGTGGAAAAAATATAAAAATAGAAACAAAAAATAGTGTTGAAAAAATAGTGTTGTAAAAATAAGAGTAAAAATGTAAAAAATATAAAAATGTAAAATATATATATATATATATAAAAAATATATAAATATACAAAAATATAAAGATATGATTAAAACGTGAAAAAATGTGGAAAAAAACGATGTGTTAAAAATCTGGTGTCAAAAAATAAAAATAAAAATTAAAAAGCTGTAATCCGAGTAAATATTAAGTGTTAGTGAGTGATCCTCCTTTTAAGTGTTTCCTTATGAGTGAATGTTTTGTTTATATCCGTGTAAGTGATGAAAAGTTTTTCTTCTGGTATTCTTTCAATAATGTCCTAGTGTTAACTTAATTTTTAAAAAGCCTTCAGCCAAAGCTGAGCGAACGATTGCAGTCATTTAAAGACACAGTACTTGTTTGGTGTCTAAAATGTATTTAGCATCCTCCTCTTGATTAGTATATCAGCAATACCTCTCTAGTCACAACACAATTTACTCATACTGTAATAGTAATATTATCATACTGGAGGAGTGTTTTTAAATAAGTGTGTGTGATCAGAAAGAAGCTGTTTCTAATTTTGCTGCCTCTTTTTATTTTAAACAAATAAAAATTTATATTTTAATGTATCAGTTATTATACTATACACAGATAGTGTATACAAGCAATCCCCTTTTTTGAGCATACTCACTTCTTTGTGGGACCTGCTCTTATTTGATTAACTAGCTGGTGATATGTCTGTTGTCATTGGCTCCTCAGATGTGTTCAGGTAACTTCCAGCAGTACATTGCTGCTCTGGAGCTGCCGTTGCAGGGGTTACACATACAGTGGGGAAAAAAAGTATTTAGTCAGCCACCAATTGTGCAAGTTCTCCCACTTAAGAAGATGAGAGAGGCCTGTAATTTTCATCATAGGTATACCTCAACTATGAGAGACAAAATGTGGAAACAAATCCAGACAATCACATTGTCTGATTTGGAAAGAATTTATTTGCATATTATGGTGGAAAATAAGTATTTGGTCACCTACAAACAAGCAAGATTTCTGGCTCTCACATACCTGTATCTTCTTCTTTAAGAGGCTCCTCTGTCCTCCACTCATTACCAGTATTAATGGCACCTGTTTGAACTTGTTATCAGTATAAAAGACACCTGTCCACAACCTCAAACAGTCACTCTCCAAATTCCACTATGGTGAAGACCAAAGAGCTGTCGAAGGAGACCAGAAACAAAATTGTAGACCTGCACCAGGCTGGGAAGACTGAATCTGCAATAGGCAAGCAGCTTGGTGTGAAGAAATCAACTGTGGGAGCAATAATTAGAAAATGGAAGACATACAAGACCACTGATAATCTCCCTCGATCTGGGGCTCCACGCAAGATCTCAACCCGTGGGGTCAAAATGATCATAAGAACGGTGAGCAAACATCCCAGAACCACACGGGGGGACCTAGTGAATGACCTGCAGAGAGCTGTACCAACGTAACAAAGGCTACCATCAATAACACACTACGCTGCCAGGGACTCAGATCCTGCAGTGCCAGACGTGTCCCCCTGCTTAAGCCAGTACATGTCCGGGCCCGTCTGAAGTATGCTAGAGAGCATTTGGATGATCCAGAAGCAGATTTGGAGAATGTCATATGGTCAGATGAAACCAAAGTAGAACTGTTTGGTAGAAACACAACTTGTCGTGTTTGGAGGAGAGAGAACACCATACCTACTGTGAAACATGGGGGTGACAACATCATGCTTTGGGGCTGTTTCTCTGCAAAGGGAAAAGGATGACTGATCCGTGTACATGAAAGAATGAATGGGGCCATGTATTGTGAGATTTTGAGTGCAAACCTCCTTCCATCAGCAAGGGCATTGAAGATGAAATGTGGCTGGGTCTTTCAGCATGACAATGATCCCAAACACACCACCCGGGCAATGAAGGAGTGGCTTCGTAAGAAGTATTTAAAGGTCCTGGAGTGGCCTAGACAGCCTCCAGATCTCAACCCCATAGAAAACCTTTGGAGGGAATTGAAAGTCCGTGTTGCCCAGCAACAGCCCCAAAACATCACTGCTCTAGAGGAGATCTGCATGCAGGAATGGGCCAACATACCAGCAACAGTGTGTGACAACCTTGTGAAGACTTACAGAAAACGTTTGACCTCTGTCATTGTCAACAAAGGATATATAACAAAGTATTGAGATGAACTTTTGATATTGACTAAATACTTATTTTCCACCATAATTTGCAAATAAATTCTTTCCAAATCAGACAATGTGATTGTCTGGATTTGTTTCCACATTTTGTCTCTCATAGTTGAGGTATACCTATGATGAAAATTACAGGCCTCCCTCATCTTCTTAAGTGGGAGAACTTTCACAATTGGTGGCTGACTAAATACTTTTTTTCCCCACTGTAGATATGTGCCAGCAACAGTGCAAGGATAAAATACTTTTAACACATTGGAGAATTTTCTTTTTGCACTTTCATGTCTGTTTAATCGACTCTCATTTTTAAGGTTATCACTTTATACCCATTTTATAAAATACACATTACTTTAAAAAAGACATCCTTATGCTGGAGTAAATTGTATGTGAACACCCACATGAGAATAACTGTTATAACCAACAAATGCTTAATAATAATTGTTACCCATTTGTACATGCAAGGCTATAATATTTGTCTGAATCTAGGTTATCCTTTCATGTCTCCTTCTGCGTCTTCTTTTCTTGGACGTATAAATGTTTACTGTTTTGATGACCAAGAGGCCACAGGATACATAAATAGAAAGAACATACCTCACTTATTTGAAACTAGAGATTCATATTCCTAAAGGGGACAAAGGCAGTGATTGAGTTTTCCATGCAAAGGGTCTACCTAAGTGTATGATGAGGTAAATCATGATTTTTGGTTGACTACTAGTAGTTTAAATCTCAGTGTGTCTTCTACAGGCTTATATGGAAGATCACCTGAGAAACAGGGACCGTTTAGCCAAGGAATGGCAAGCTCTGTGTGCATACCAGGCTGAGCCTAACGCTTGCGCCATAGCAAAAAGTGATGCCAACCTGAAAAAGAATCGGAATCCTGATTATGTTCCATGTAAGTTAACACATTGGTATTTTCTCATTGACATTGTCTATTGACATATAAATACTTGTCTCTGAGAAAACTGACTTACTAACATAGGCCTAGATTACAAATGGTGCTATCCATATCGAGACCCTTCACTAAAAATAGCACACACTATGGTATTACATGTCAATGCTAGCAAAGACTTACCAGAGAATATTACCACCGCTGACATTTTGTAGTGTGCCCTATACATTCAATAGTTTCTCCTATTATATATATATAATTCATTTATTTATAGAAGTCTGTGATGTGAGGGATTTATTGACCTGCACTATCTGACCTCCAGATCTAATCACACCCTAGGCTTCCGCTCGAGTACTACCATTTTACTTCCAAATTCTAATATGAGAGTAAAAAATGGAAGCGTCATAGTATTTTATTTCAGCTAAAAATAAATCATTTGCTCCTCAAATCTTTAACTGCTTATGTGGCTCTTGACACTGACATAACAGCTTCAAAGTATCCATATTTTTAAAGTTACTTTATTAACTTCTACCGCTATTTATTTTTTGGGGCAAGTGATAGTTAAATGTTTTTGTTCATTTATTTGAGAATTATACTATGTACATCAATTCCAGCAACAACAGTACCTGGTCATACAAGTTTGCTGACCAAATTATATAAATGCAAAAATATATATATATAACTTGTGCCTTCTCTTTATCACCCTTTCTTGTGTCTTCAGATGATCACGCTCGCATTAAACTGAGGAGTGACACCAACCCATCACGGAGTGATTATATTAATGCAAGTCCTATTGTAAGTACCTTACACAATGATATAAGTGCTGACTGCTGTTATTTGGCCAGTACATTCAAAACTGTAATCGCCCCAATAAAAAGTCGTTTTTTTCCTGTTAGGCATACAGGAATTTAAGTGTACATCATTTAGCAATCTAAAATATATATTCAACACTGCACAATTGGATTTATTAGTGAATAACTTATGAATTGAAAGAAAACATACTATGGGGCTTATTTATCACAACCCGAATTGGGCCATATACCCCTGTTTCCGCACTGCTCCTTAACTCGCCCGCTGCTTCTGATGCTGTGGACATCAATCACCCTATCTCATACGATCGGGTTGATTGACACCCCCTGCTAGCAGCCGATTGGCCGTGAATCTGCAGGGGGCGGAATTGCACAAGCAGTTCACCAAAACTGCTTGTGCAATGATAAATACCGACAGCGTATGCTGTTGGCATTTATCGATGTCTGGTGGACATGATCGATACATCGGATCATGTCCAATCGGCCCCTATATGTTAAAGGGATAGTCTAGTCAAAAATAAACTTTCATGATTCAGATAGAGCATACAATTTTAAGCAACTTTCTAATTTACTCCTATTATGAGTTTTTCTTCGTTCTCTTGGAATCTTTATTTAAAAAAGCTGGAATGTAAGCTTAGAATCCGGCCAATTTTTGGTTCAGGACCTGGGTAACGCTTGCTGATTAGATGGCTACATTTAGACACCTATCAGCAAGCGCTACCCAGGTTCTGAACCAAAAAAGGGCCGGCTTCTAAGCTTACATTCTTGCTTTTTAAAATAAAGATACCAAAGAGGATGAAGAAAAATTGATAATAGAAGTAAATTAGAAAGTTGCCTAATATGCCATGCTCTATCTGAATCATGAAAGTTTCATTTTGACTATACTATCCCTTTAAGAAATAAAGCATCTGAACTGCCTTATATATGATGTTTTGATTCAGTAGCTCCACTGAGTGATATAACTGATAGCAGCTGACTTGCCCTTCTTTAGAACTGTTAAGGCATTCTGTATTATTATACTTGCAATATTCAGCTTCTTGTCTCTTTGGCCTTTGGTATGAGCCATCTACTTTAATGCAGAGGAATCAGTTCCTAACTTTCATCTAAAATTAATTTGCTAAACTGCTTAATTTGTATGTTACACTGTTTTTCTATGAATATACAATGTATATAAGTGCAATACTGAGTATACACTAGCAGTGAACGCACTGTGCTGTATGATGATGTGAGTTTCTATACATTATACCCTGATAAGTACACTGCTCTGTCTGTATACATATGATGAGTATGTATACACTGATGAATATGCTGTTCTGTATAATGACAAAATATCTATACACTAATAGGGAACACACTGCAGTATAAAATGATGTGAGTATCTATACATTATACCCTGATAAGTATACTGCTCTGTCTGTATACATATGATGAGTATGTATACACTGATGAATATGCTGTTCTGTATAATGACAAAATATATATACACTAATAGTGAACACACTGCAGTATAAAATGATGTGAGTATCTATACATTATACCCTGATAAGTATACTGCTCTGTCTGTATACATATGATGAGTATGTATACACTGATGCAGTGATTTTTAACCTTTTTTTTGCCGTGGCACACTTTTTTACATTAAAAAATCCCGTGGCACACCACCATCCCAAAATTTAAAAAAAATCACACATTGTAGCCTAATACAGCATATATATATACACATACACACAAACACACACATACTGTAGGTATTGTGCTGTTATGCCATGCCTCCTACAAACTACCCCTGCACTGGGAGTAAAAAACAAGCAAAGTTTAAAAAATATGTCACACTGTTGTCAGTCTGCCGTGGCACACCTGAGGATCTCTCACGGCACACTAGTGTGCCACGGCACACTGGTTGAAAAACACTGCACTGATGAATATGCTGTTCTGTATAATGACAAAATATCTATACACTAATAGGGAACACACTGCAGTATAAAATGATGTGAGTATCTATACATTGATGAACATGCTGTACAGTATAATGCTGTATCTATACACTAATGTGTATTCTGTACAGTATAAGGATTTGAGTATTTATACACTTATGAGTACGCTGTGCAGTATAATGATGTGAGTATCAATACACTGATGAGTATGCTGTGCAGTATAATGATGTGAGTATCTATACATTGATGAGTATGCCGTGCAGTATAATGATGTAAATATCTATACACTAATTAGAATACTATACAGTATAATGATTGATGTGAGTATATTTACACTGATGAGTATGCTGCACAGTATAATGATGTGAGTATCTATACACTGATGAGTATGCTCCACAGTATAATGATGTGAGTATCTTTACACTGATGGATGTTGTACAGTATAATCATTAGAGTATATATACACTGATGAGTATGCTGTGCAGTATAATGATGTGAGTATCTATACACTGATGAGTGTGCTGTACAGTATAATGATGTAAGTATCTATACACTGATGAGTGTGCTGTGCAGTATAATGATGTGAGTATCTATACACTGATGAGTATGCTGTACAGTATAATGAAGTGAGTATCTATACACTGATGAGTATGCTTTACAGTATAATGATGTGAGTATCTATACACTGATGAGTGTGCTGTACAGTAGAATGATGTGAGTATCTATACACTGATGAGTGTGCTGTTCAGTAGAATGATGTGAGTATCTATACACTGATGAGTATGATATACAGTATAATGATGTAAGTATCTATACACTGATGAGTATGCTGTGCAGTATAATTATATAAATATATATATATATACATTGATGAGAATGATGTGCATTATAATGGTGTATCTATACACTGATGAGTATGCTGTGCAGTATAATTATGTGAGTATCTATACACTGATGAGTATGCTGTACGGTATAATGATGTGAGTATCTATACACTGAGTATGCTGTACAGTATAATGATGTAAGTATCTATACACTGATGAGTATGCTGTACAGTATAATTATGTGAGTATCAATACACTGATGAGTATGCTGTACAGTATAATGATGTGGGTATATATACACTGAGTATGCTGTACAATATAATGATGTGAATATCTATACACTGATGAGTGTGCTGTACAATATAATGATGTGAGTATCTATACACTGATGAGTGTTCTGTACAATATAATGATGTGAGTATCTATACAGATGAGTGTGCTGTACAGTATAATGATGTGAGTATCTATACACTGATGAGTATGCTGTACAGTATAATGATGTGAGTATCTATACACTGAGTATGCTGTACAGTATAATGATGTGAGTATCTATACACTGATGAGTATACTGTACAGTATAATGATGTAAGTATCTATACACTGATGAGTATACTGTACATTATAATGATGTGAGTATCTATACACTGTTGAGTATACTGTACAGTATAATGATGTGAGTATCTATACACTGATGAGTATGTTGTACAGTATAATGATGTGAGTATTAATACAGTGATGAGTATACTGTACAATATAATGATGTGAGTATCTATACACTGATGAGTATGCTGTACAGTATAATGATGTGAGTATCTATACACTGATGAGTATGCTGTACAGTATAATGATGTGAGTATCTATACACTGATGAGTATGCTGTACAGTATAATGATGTGAGTATCTATACACTGATGAGTATGCTGTACAGTATAATGATGTGAGTATCTATACACTGATGAGTATGCTGTACATTATAATGATGTGAGTATCTATACACTGATGAGTGTGCTGTGCAGTATAATGATGTGAGTATCTATACACTGATGAGTATGCTGTACAGTATAATGATGTATCTATACACTGATGAGTATGCTGTACAGTATAATGATGTGTGTATCTATACATTGATGAGTATGCTGTACAGTATAATGATGTGTGTATCTATACACTGATGAGTATGCTGTACATTATAATGATGTGAGTATCTATACACTGATGAGTGTGTTGTGCAGTATAATGATGTGAGTATCTATACACTGATGAGTATGCTGTACAGTATAATGATGTGAGTATCTATACACTGATGAGTATGCTGTACAGTATAATGATGTATCTATACACTGATGAGTATGCTGTACAGTATAATGATGTGGGTATCTATACATTGATGAGTGTGCTGTACAGTATAATGATGTGAGTATCTATACACTGATGAGTATGCTGTACAGTATAATGGTGTGAGTATCTAAACACTGATGAGTATGCTGTACAGTATAATGTGAGTATCTATACACTGATGAGTATGCTGTACAGTATAATGTGAGTATCTATACACTGATGAGTATGCTGTACAGTATAATGTGAGTATCTATACACTGATGAGTATGCTGTACAGTATAATGTGTGTATATATACACTGATGAGTATACTGTACAGTATAATGTGAGTATCTATACACTGATAGAGTGTCCTGTACAGTATAATGATGTGAGTATCTATACACTGATGAGTATGCTGTACAGTATAATGTGAGTATCTATACACTGATAAGTATGCTGTACATTATAATGATGTAAGTATCTATACACTGATGAGTATGCTGTACAGTATAATGTGAGTATCTATACACTGATGGGTATGCTGTGCAGTATAATGATGTGCGTATCTATACACTGATGAGTGTGCTGTACAGTATAATTATGTGAAAATCTATACACTGATGAGTGTGCTGTGCAGTATAATGATGTGAGTATCTATACACTGATGAGTATGCTGTACAGTATAATGTGAGTATCTATACACTGAGTATATTATACAGTATAATGATGTGAGTATCTATACACTGATGAGTATGCTGTGCAGTATAAGGATGTGAGTATCTATACACTGATGAGTATGCTGTGCAGTATAATGATGTGAGTATCTATACACTGATGAGTATGCTGTACAGTATAAGGATGTGAATATCTATACACCGATGAGCATGCTGTACAGTATAATGGTGTGAGTATCTATACAGTGATGAGTATGCTGAACAGTATAATGATGTGAGTATCTATACACTGATGAGTATATTATACAGTATAATGATGTGAGTATCTATACACTGATGAGTGTGCTGTACAGTATAATGATGTGAGTATCTATACACTGATGAGTATGCTGTACAGTATAATGATGTGAGTATCTATACACTGATGAGTATGCTGTGCAGTATAATGATGTGAGTATCTATACAGTGATGAGTATGCTGAACAGTATAATGATGTGAGTATCTATACACTGATGAGTATATAATACAGTATAATGATGCGAGTATCTATACACTGATGAGTGTGCTGTACAGTATAATGATGTGAGTATCTATACACTTATGAGTGTGCTGTACAGTATAATGATGTGAGTATCTATACACTGATGAGTATGCTGTACAGTATAATGATGTGAGTATCTATACATTGATGAGTATGCTGTACAGTATAATGATGTGAGTATCTATACACTGATGAGTATGCTGTGCAGTATAATGATGTGAGTATCTATACACTGATGAGTATGCTGTGCAGTATAATGATGTGAGTATCTATACACTGATGAGTGTGCTGTACAGTATAATGATGTGAGTATCTATACACTGATGAGTATGCTGTAAAGTATAATGATGTGAGTATCTATACACTGATGAGTATGCTGTGCGGTATAATGATGTGAGTATCTATACAGTGATGAGTATGCTGAACAGTATAATGATGTGAGTATCTATACACTGATGAGTATATAATACAGTATAATGATGCGAGTATCTATACACTGATGAGTGTGCTGTACAGTATAATGATGCGAGTATCTATACACTGATGAGTGTGCTGTACAGTATAATGATGTGAGTATCTATACACTTATGAGTGTGCTGTACAGTATAATGATGTGAGTATCTATACACTGATGAGTATGCTGTACAGTATAATGATGTGAGTATCTATACATTGATGAGTATGCTGTGCAGTATAATGATGTGAGTATCTATACACTGATGAGTATGCTGTGCAGTATAATGATGTGAGTATCTATACACTGATGAGTGTGCTGTACAGTATAATGATGTGAGTATCTATACACTGATGAGTATGCTGTAAAGTATAATGATGTGAGTATCTATACACTGATGAGTATGCTGTACAGTATAATGGTGTGAGTATCTATACACTGATGAGTGTGCTGTACAGTATAATGATGTGAGAATCTATACACTGATGAGTATGCTGTACAGTATAATGATGTGAGTATCTATATACTGATGAGTATGCTGTACAGTATAATGATGTGAGTATCTATACACTGATGAGTATGCTGTGCAGTATAATGATGTGAGTATCTATACACTGATGAGTATGCTGTACAGTATAAGGATGTGTATATCTATACACCGATGAGCGTGCTATACAGTATAATGATGTGAGTAGCTATACAGTGATGAGTATGCTGTACAGTATAATGATGTGAGTATCTATATACTGATGAGTATGCTGTACAGTATAATGATGTGAGTATCTATACTCTGATGAGTATGCTGTACAGTATAATGATGTGAGTATCTATCCACTGATGAGTATGCTGTACAGTATAGTGATGTGAGTATCTATACACTGATGAGTATGCTGTACAGTATAATGATGTGAGTATCTATACACTGATCAGTATGCTGTAGAGTATAATGATATGAGTATCTATACACTGATGAGTATGCTGTACAGTATAATGATGTGAGTATCTATATACTGATGAGTATGCTGTACAGTATAATGATGTGAGTATCTATATACTGATGAGTATGCTGTACAGTATAATGATGTGAGTATCTATACACTGATGAGTATGCTGTACAATATAATGATGTGAGTATCTATACACTGATGAGTATGCTGTACAGTATAGTGATGTGAGTTTCTATATACTGATGAGTATGCTGTACAGTATAATAATGTGAGTATCTATACACTGATCAGTATGCTGTACAGTATAATGATGTGAGTATCTATACACTGATGAGTATGCTGTACAGTATAATGATGTGAGTATCTATACACTGATGAGTATGCTGTACAGTATAGTGATGTGAGTATCTATATACTGATGAGTATGCTTTACAGTATAATGATGTGAGTATCTATACACTGATCAGTATGCTGTACAGTATAATGATGTGAGTATCTATACACTGATGAGTATGCTGTACAGTATAATGATGTGAGTATCTATATACTGATGAGTATGCTGTACAGTATAATGATGTGAGTATCTATACACTGATGAGTATGCTGTACAGTATAATGATGTGAGTATCTATACACTGATGAGTATGATGTGCAGTATAATGATGTGAGTATCTATACACTGATGAGCATGCTGTACATTATAATGATGTGAGTATCTATACACTGATGAGTATAATGTACATTATAATGATGTGAGTATCTATACACTGATGAGTATACTGCACCTGCTGCACCAATGGTAGCTGCTCCTCTGGTCTGGATATTAGAAAGAAATACAAAGTCAGGAGTTTGATATCCATGTTTATCACAGAGCAAAGCCACCTGAATATTTATTTTTCTTTTTTTAAATTATTTATATCAGCATTAAAATACTTTTCTTTATAATAAGTTTGTAATAAGTGTAATTTGACATTATTTTACATTAAGATCTAGTTTCTTGGTAAATTAATTTTACTCTAAAATATGCAGTTTGTTTAAAATACATTGTCACTATTGTATCTCCTGTTTTGCTATGTTGTAATCCTCTAGATTGAACATGATCCTCGAATGCCGGCCTATATTGCCACTCACGGCCCTCTGTCGCATACAATCGCTGACTTCTGGCAGGTAAGCTGAGAAACAGACATGGCTGTGCATCCCATTAACATATGATTGCTTTTAGTTAGTGTGGTTAGAAATTCCTTGTGGACTCTAGTAATGTTTTATCATCATCATTTGTTTGTAATGCACCAGATTCTGCAGCACTATTGATGGGTACAGATAGAATGGTCTGAAGGCTCTTATCCCAGTGCAAAATAAATAGTATATTGCAATGTTTTGTTTTTTAACTATATTTCATTGTACATTGTATATTACAAACTCCTTAATGTACAATGAATAAGTTATAATTCATTATGAAATGATGTACTATCTGTTATTCTGTAAGTTTTGAGGGAGGATTAAAGCTTTGAAAGTAGGAGATTTACCAGACTGAGGAAGAGAGTTCCACAGGACAGGGATAAGTTCAGTAGGTGGGAGTTGGAGGTGATGATGGGTCTGAGAGGGCTAAAGAAAAGGAAAGAGGTAAGATAGGGAACTATTTGAATACATTTTGGGATACATTGGGGCTATCTTATTATACTGACACTGTCTACTTGACTCTGCAGATGGTGTGGGAGAACGGCTGCACGGTTATTGTGATGCTTTCTCCTTTAGCGGAAGATGGTGTCAAGCAGTGTGATCGTTACTGGCCAGATGAAGGGTCTTCCCTTTACCATATCTATGAGGTTTGTAAAAGAACATTCTGCTTTTTCAATGGATTTTTGTTTTCTCACATTTATTACTTTAATAATTTTAGCTTCATAAAACTCAGCATCCATTTGCATGCTAAAAAAGCAAACTGACCCATCACAACAAATCATAGGACTTATTATCTCACTTTCAAATGTAAGGTCCTTACATTTTACCTTTCAGCTTTTCTTCCTCAACACTTTTTATGATTTAATTACCATATCCCATTTTATCAGTCCACCGTTGGAATCAGCTGAGTACTATTCTTGTGCCAGTAGAGCAAAGGAATACATCCTTGCTTACCCAAGACCTGCAGTATGTGTATATGTGTGTGTGTGTATTATATATATATATATATGTGTGTGTGTGTGTGTGTGTGTATGTATGTATATATATATATATATATATATATATATATATATATATATAGTTATCCATATGGAACTGCACACTTTGTGTTCTTTCAGAGCTTTAGTCTGTCGGCATCACATATGACTTAGCTCTCTTTCTGTTAAAGGCCTAAGTGCAGGCCGAAACGTTGGATATCTTTATGTATTTAATATAGATGTAAAAGGAGAGCTAAGTCATATATGTCCATTGCTTTCAGAAGCAATCTTCATTTCATACATTATGCAGTTGTTTTTATCTTGACAGGTAAATTTGGTCTCTGAGCACATCTGGTGTGAAGATTTCTTGGTTCGCAGTTTTTACCTTAAGAATGTCCAGACCCAAGAAACAAGAACACTCACTCAATTCCATTTTCTGAGTTGGCCAGCTGAAGGCATACCCAGTAGCACCCGCCCACTGCTTGACTTCCGCAGGTGAGTGCGGCAATAAATCATTACAAATGTGCAGAACTGCTACTTTACTTATGTAAGACATGACCAGTGCATCAGAACATAGATCACACACAAGCAAAGAATGGGATAATAAGAAAGCACCAGCATTTAAACATCACACCTTCTCAGTGAGTCAGCAGTAGCTTGTATGACACAAATGAATTCTTCACTGTGGCAGTACACACCACCAACATCTTTCTGAGCAGATTTGATGTTTAAACCCTTATCGTAAGCCGCCGAAACAATTATACATTTTACTAGAAGCATTTCTGATATAAGAAGTATACTGCAAAAATGCTCTTATTTAAAATATAAATGCATTTGTGTACATTTCAGTTTTGACTTTTCTATCCCTTTAAATATATATTTCAAATAATGAGCTTATTTCATTGAATTCAACTTCTAAAATGATTATAATTGCCAGCACTCAAAGACTCATTGATTAACAGGCACACCTTATTAGCTATATTTTTAAATGACTATAAAAAATAAGCAAATATAATAGCTCATCACAAGATTTAGAGTTTATGGTGAAGTGAACTTATGCAATAATTATTTTTGTGTCTGCACTGATTTTTTTAGAAATACCATCATAAAATGTTTTCAGGAAAAGTTGCTCAAAGTCCTTAGAACATGAAAGTGAAAATTAAAGTTTCATGCTTCAGACAGAGCATGCAGTTTTAAGAGACTATTCAGTGTACTTCTATAATTAAGTGGTGTGCTAAATAACTTTTTTGGTTGCGTGCTAACTGCGCTCAAAGTTAAAAATAATATTAATGCTTACCTAATAAATTCCTTTCGTTCATGGTGGTGAGAGTCCACAATCTATTACATGTAGGATTACAATTTCTACCACTAGGAAGAGGGGCAAAGATTCCCAAATTTTCAATAAAACTTCATCCCTCCCACCTCAGCCTAGAGTACTGCTTCTGAAGAAGCAAAAACATCAAAATTATAAAATTTAGTAAAGGTATATAAAGATGACAAAGTTGCTGCTTTGCCAATTTGATCAATGGAAGCCTAATTTTTGAAAGCCCAGAAAGTAGAAACAGATCCGGCAGAATGGTCTGTAATACATTTTGGAGTAGGCTTACCTGCCTCAAAGGAAGCCTTATGAATTAGGGATTTTAACCAAAATACTAATGTTACAGTTAACATTTTTTGGCCTTTATGAGGATCCGGAAAATGAATGAAAAGACTAGACTAAAGACTAAATCCTTAGTAGCCTGAATATAACATTTTAAGGCTCTTACTACATCCAAACTATGAAGGAGTCTTTCATGTGAATTTTAATGATTAGGACAAAGTGAAAAAACTACAATCTCCTGAATGATAGAATCAGAAGGAAAAAAACTTAGGTAAAAAGTCGAATTTTATTCATAAAGCTGCCTTTTCTTGGTGAAAAATAAGATAAGGGGGTCACAGAAAAGTGTAGATAACTCAAAAACCCTTCTGGCTGATGAAGGAACAACACTTTCCAAGATTGATGTCTGTATTAGGCATTGGTTCAAAAGGATCTGCAATCCTAAGAACTACATTTAAATTCCAAGGAGAAATGGGTTTGATAACAGGACGAATCCTAACCAAGGCCTGCACAAAATTGTAAATGTCTGGAAGTTTTTCAACCTTTTTGAGAAAAAGAACTGACTGAGCTGAAATTTGACCCTTAAAAAAGAACTGGCAGACATACCCTTATCTAAACCATCTTGCAAAAAATTGCAAGATTCTAGGAATTCTAAATGAATCCCAATTAAAGTTATTTTTTTCACACCAAGACAGATAAACCTTCCAAATCTTTTGTTATTTTTTTCTAGTGACAGGTTTTCTGGGTTGAATTAAGGTTTCCACAACCTTATGTGAGAAACCCCTCTGTTTTAGAATCAGACATTCAATCTCCAAGCCTTCAAGATGAGAGAATCAAGATCTTGATGATAAAGAGGAGCTTGAGAGAGAAGGTTGTGTCATAAAGGAAGAGACCACAGGGGACAACTGGATATCTGAATTAATTCCGCAAACCAAGTTCCAAGTAGCCATGCTGGAGCAATCAAAATTACTGACGGTTGCTCCTGTTTGATCCGAGAGATCTCTCTTGGAAGAACTGTTGGAGGAAATATGTTAGCAAGTTGAAATGACCAGAGAGTTGTTAGAGCATTTACTACCTCTGCTCATGTATCTCTGGTTCTCGCAATGTACCTGGGAAGTTTGTTGTTCAAATGAGAAGCTATCAGATCTACCTCTGGGAGACCCCAATGTTGTATTATCTAATCGAACACTTCTTAATGCAGAGCCCATTCCCCTGGGTGAAGAGATTGACGACTCAGAAAGTTCACTTCCCAATTCCTGACTCCTGAGATTGTGAATAACTGAAATCATGCAATGATGTTTCTATGCCCAAGAAAGAATACGAGCTATGTTCTTCATTCGTTAGAGAACTGTGAGTTCTCCCTGGTGATTGAAGTATGTCACTGCTGTGAGATTGGCCATTTGGAAATTAAGAAAAGTCTGTTTTTATGAGAGGCCAGCTTGGAAGATAGCCCGATGTTGTAAGATGTATAATGGTACCTCGGCTCATGAGGAGACCAAACTCTCTAAATCCTCTTGGACAAACATACTGCTCCCCAACCTGAATTTGAATGAACAAAGGACGCTCCTAGAGGAATGGAATGGTTGTTTATCTACCAGGATATTTTATATTTATTTTTTTTTGTAGTGGGATCCTTGCTCCATTGACAAAGCATACACAGCTGAAAAGTTCTCATTTTGAATCAAACAAAAGGGATTGTGTCTGATGCAGCAATTATCAGACCCAGGAACTCCATGCATAATGCTACAGTTTGGCTTGGAATAGACTGAAGCTTGGAAAAAGCAAAGTGCAATTTCTCCGTTCTTTGATTCATCAATGAAAGTGTCATTGATACTGAGTTTATTATGAAACTCAGGAAGTAGATTCTAGACTGAGGATGAAGAGAGCTTTTTGGAATTTTGATCTTCCAAAAATGGTTTGCGAAGAAGCAATAAGATCTCGGTGTGAGAAATTGCTAAAGGTAAGCATTGTTTAAATGTATCGTAGACATAAACTGACCTTGTTGGACTAGAGGAAGTATTGTTCGAATTGTTTCTATTTTAAATGTAGGGACCCTTAAATACTTGTTTAGATTATTCAAATCTAGAATGGGTCTGTAAATTCCTTCTTGTTTGGGAACTATGAACAGATTGGAGCAAAAGACCCTGTCCTTGTACCAAAATAGAAACAGGAACTATAACTCCTATAAATTCTAATTCCCGAACACCATTGAAAAAAGGCTTGAACCTTCACCGGGTTCTTTTGAATATGTGACAGAAGAAACCCACTTTCTGGGAGGCCTTAATCTGAAACCCATTCTGTATCTCTGAGATACTATGTTGAGAACCCAAGGATATTGAAGGTATTGAGACCATGCCTTATGAAAAAGGTCTCATCTGTCCCCTACCAGAAGAGAATCTGGGTCGGGCCGCACCTTCATTTAGATGTTCCAGGAAGGATTAGATTTCCAGGAAGGATTCTTGTTTCTGAGAAGAATAGGAGGATCTCTGGTTCCTTGATTGATGAAGAGAATGAAAACAATTTTGAGGTTTATTATTTCCTTTACATTTCTTATCCTGAGGAAGATAGGTTCCCTTTCCTCCAGTAACAGTAGAAATCATGACATCTAGGCCCAATATAGAGTTTTTTCTTGAAAGGAATTGTCTAAAATTTTGAAACAATGTCAGCAGACTACGACTAGAGCCACAAGGTCCATCTTGTGAAGACTGGTAATGCCATATTCTTTGCATGTAGTTTGATAATGTCAGCAATAGTGTCACAGCTAAAAGCATTGGCCATTTGAACACGCTTAAGACAATGATGAAAATCTTCTTCATCTGCTCTCTGATTGGATAACTGGTCATACCAAAGAGTAGAGGCAGCTGCCAAGCAACCAATTCAAACAGCTGGCATAAACAAATAACCCTCCTGAATAAATGCCTTCCTGAGAAAATACTCTATTTTCCTGTCAATTGGGTTCTTGAAAGATGTACTATCCTCTAAAGGATAGTCCTTTTTACCAGAATAGAAATGGCCCTGTCTACCTTGGGAATTGTTTCGCCAAAGATCTATGCTTAAAGAAGTTAGCAGAAACATCTTTTTGAATGTAGAAGTTTGAGCTAAATAGAATACCCAGTTTAGACAACTCTTAGTGACAATTTCAGTGATTGAAATAAGATACACAGAGGGCAATAGATGCCAAACTGGTACCTATAAGAGGCGCCAAATAGATAAATGTGATATATTCACAAGAGTGAAGTAAAAAGATATATCCTGGTGGACAGCCTGAGGAAACAGTTCTGTGTCACTGAGAAACGCGTTGCTGTTGTTTTTACTATTTTAATAAAACAATTTTTATTGTCACTTTGCTGCTGCACTTTTTCTGATCTACTCCTGCCATTGGAGGCCATTATCCAGCTTTTTTGAGCTGTTTAATCCTATTTTTGAGATATTTTGAGCTGCTGTTTCCAGCCTATCGTGGCCTAACATATACTGTGACTACCAGGAGTATCTCTGGACTCCCTCTGGTGGGACGAGGATATCGCCTGTTCCAGGTTTGCCGCTGTGTCTACCGGACGACTGATTGGTTCCGGTCCGCTTGTACCGTACACTTGTGCTTCTCATCGCGTGAGTAGGATATCATTTGTATATCACCATTTGATTCTACAGTCTGATTTTCACTATGTGGCGCCCTCTATCCTTCTTATTCTAGACCAATTTCAGTGATTGCCTCAGGTAAATACTTTGGGAGTCTTAACTGCTGGTTTGAAAATGAAATCCATTTGCTTAACGTATTTTTCTTTCGCAGGTCTTGTACCCCAAAGCTACTTAAGACCTCTCTTAAAAGAGTTCTCACTTTCCCTCAGAAGACAAATCAGAGGAGTTAGATTTTGAATCTGTAAGCAGCCTTTCAGCTGTTTTAATCTTAAGAGATTTTAAAGTACAAGGTAAATCAGAAGACATACATTTATCAGAACCTCTTTTGCGCTTACTTGGAGGGGTATGGCTGCCAACATCTCAAACAGAGTAGAGAGCACACTTTTTTAAGTTCAGGAGCTAAATCTGAATCACTCCATTGCATTGTACTAACAGAGGAAGCACAGACTTCCTTAGAGACAATAGCAGCTTTAGACTGTCTATTAGAGTGCAACAGAATACAATGGCTGCATAATTGAGCTGGAGGAGTAACAGGGGTCAAATCACAGTAAATTCACTTAAATAATTGATCTGAAGATCTATCTTCTAAAGGAAGTTGAGAAATGGGAAAGTACCAGAATGCTCCATGTTAAAAACAAATAAAAATGCAAGAAACAGGATGACAGATAGTATAATGTAATAAAACAGTGAAAATAAACAATTTACAGGTCCCAAACTCAATAAATATCTAGAAATGATAAAGGGCAATGTAAACATTTACAATAAGACTCCCTTTCTGACAGACTCAATACCCTGGCTCTTGAAAATAAAGAGAATCTTACCCCCAGGCTAGTGTTCCCTCAGTGACGATGAGCAGAGAAGGTGGGCTCTGAAGCGGTGGGAAAAAATGTTAACCCCCACTGCTGAATATAAATATTAAATATATGGCTCCAGAAGCTGAAGCACACACCGGCAACTTGCTTCAGCTGTGAGAAATGGTGAGAGAAAATTACCTCAGAGTGCTATTAGTGAAGTGCTAAGAAAATAAGACTAAAATATTTGTGCAGCTCCCCCTGCTGATTTGCAATGTGCTGGTGCACTGTGAATTAAAATAAAACATATTTTACTAAGCAGAGCCCTTTTCAAAAGTGCTGATAGTGCTGAAACCCTCCCCCCCATAAAGTGTGCATAAAAAGGTATGAAAAATGTCTGTCAGATATTGGAACCCAACTGCCCCTAATGAGTAAGCATAATAGAAAACAAAACTGACGCTAGATCCCTAAACCCCACTGCCAAGTATAAGGGATTCCCCGTTCCTAAATCCCAAGAAAAATAGATGTGAAAACAGGTTTAAAAATACTGGCTCTAACTGGTCCATGAGGACCAAACTGGATTCGTGAAGGGCAGATCCTCAGTTAAAAACATGAGAAAGCTGCAGTTGATACTTTCACACTATGGGGGGGAGGGAAAAATACTGATCAGACCCAGGGTACTGTTGACGCTTGCTTAGTACTAGTGGACGCAGAAAAATCGTTCGACAAGATTCTATGGGACCACTTGTTCACCACACTAGACAGGTTTGGGATACAAGGAGCTTTTGTGAGGGCTATAGAAACTATCTATGACAAACCTCAAGCAGCGATTCTGGTCAATGGCACCCCGTCCAGACCTTTCTCGCTCATGAGGGGCACGAGACAGGGGTGCCCCCTGTCTCCGCTCCTTTTTGACCTTGCACTAGAGCCACTCGCAGTAAGGATTAGGAAAGACACAGAAGGTTTAACAATGGGTGGGGAGACTATTCACCTGTCGCTTTTTGCAGATGACATGCTCCTATACACGCAGAACCCCAGAAGAAACCTTCCCATAATAATGCAAATTATAGATGAATTTAGTGTGATTTCGGGATACTGCATTAACAAGGATAAGTCAGAATTATTATGGCTGCGAGACAAAGATCCCTCGATACCCCTTAGAGAAAAATTTAGAATAGTAAATAGTATAGTAAATAGTATACATTTAAATATTTGGGCATTACTCTATCAAAAGACCCTGCCCAATGGTACGAGATAAATTATCGACCATTATTCAGAGAACTGCGTAGACTGTTACAGAACTGGTCCACGTTGCCACTGACGTTGTCGGGGAGAGTGGGCTTAGTTAAAATGATACTGTTCCCAAAGCTGCTGTACCCTTTACAGATGCTTCCAGAGCTTTTACGCAAACAAGACCTCACTAACTTGAATAGAGACATATTACACTTTCTGTGGAAGGGGAAAAAACACAGAATTAGCTACAGAAAAATGACATGTGCGCCCGCGATGGGAGGGTTCGGACTTCCAAACATTGAACACTACAACTGGGCAGCCTTAACTAAATACGTAATGGACTGGTTCTTAGATAGAGGACATTTCACTAATCAGACACTTGAAGCGGAGATTATCAGACCATGGTCCCTCAAAATGCTACCACATATGACAAAGGCACAACTTGACCCCATAGCGAAGGGGGTGACGCTTATACACCACCCAATAAGGGCATGGTGGAAGATCTGCAAGGCCCTAGGGACATCACATAGACACACTGTATTTCTTCCAATACAGGGCAATCCGGACTTTCCGGCAGGATTCACCACAAAACCCTTTAAGCAATGGGCGGAGTGGGGGATCACGACTTTGAAACATGTATTATCAGACAATAATGAGGTGGTAAAGTCCTTTAAGGACCTTCAGAAAGAATTTAAAATACCAAACCAACATCATTTTGCTTTCCTGCAGATGAGACATTACGTACAGGATCTGTTAAGATCAGGAGACATGCCTGAGAGCAAATGTGACATCTATAAACTACTATCACTCACAAAAGGGGGGGCGACCTCGATAACTCATGTTTACAATACCCTCCAAATGGCACTAAATGACGACACTAAATCACATCTACAGAAAACATGGACTACCCTAACTGGACAGTTAACTACTGAAAGCAGTATTGAACAGAGCTTTACAAAAGTGAGACAAGCGTCCCTTTCAAACGATATACGTGAATCACACACTAGGTTGATGCATAACACCTACATCACACCTAAAATGCTCCACAAATGGAACCCAGAGGCTTGTGGCAACTGCCCAAAGTGTTCATACCCCAACCCAAATATCATACATATGCTATGGGAATGCCCAAGGTTAACAAAATTTTGGGGAATGACAGGAAAGTGGTTGGAAAATATCTTGGGGACCCGATTAGTGTTGACAGAAGAGGTGATACTATTTTTACACACACAGATAGAAACAAGAGAGCACACAAGATTTATTCACAACACAATACTACAGGCTAGGAAACTTATCTTCAAACATTGGCTCACACCAATCGTCCCGAGCTTGGTTCATCTTAAGGAGTCATTACAAAAACAGATGACCTATGAGCAAATAGACACACAGGGGGACATAATGAAAAGGACGAAACATTTCATGACAAAGTGGGAACCCTTCATTAATAGTCTAAGTTTATCACACCAGAAACAGATCATATACCCATTCAAAGACTCTGAATATATACTCAATGTTCAACTGCATGGAAGCTGGAACATCTTCCACTAAAGGATTGCATGTATTGCTAGAGTCTGAGACAGAGATTGAAAGGAAGAGGTGAGAGGAACCTGGGGAGCGCCTGAGGTGAGATTAAGTAGGGATAATTCTCAGAATGAGTATAACGGGCTGAGACTATAGGTAGGAATGTTGTTATGGCAAAATAGTTTATAGCAAAGAGACTTTCACCCTGATGGAACTTCCTTCCAATATATCTCTGGATACAAGATCTATTAAGTATTCTCAGCAAACCCAGGGAGGGAATTAGTTCATTCCTCACTGAGGAGAAAGAAACAACGAAAACTAAAGAATTTAATACCCGGTTATTGTATTCACTTGTGAGTTTCTTTAGGTTTCACTATGTCATTATGATAAGAAGATCGATCATCAGGAGACTCACACTCCTGATAGAGTTGTCAACTGTTATAATACTGGGTATACGGACTGTCAAGAACTTTCAACACACCCAGGAAGAGACATAATCCAATCCTCCTAGAGGAATAAGCAGTAAAAGAGTTCATAAAACCTAAAGTTATGGAATTGTTTTTGTTAGAGAGTTTTCCTAAATGTAAAGTGAATTTATTATTGAATGTAAGATGGGAGTAATTAAAACAAGAGGTGGAGTGGGGAAGGAGAGGGATTGTTTCATCTACTAGAAAAATACTGTGAAAACCCAGTACTGTTGAGGTAGCACTATCTACCATTACATTTTGTAACCTTGAAGTATTATATTTAATGTGTTGCTGTAACATGTGCTGGAAATAAATAAAATTATAAAAAAAAAAAATACTGGCTCTAGTGAACTAGCAGGGGTACTGACCAAAGGATTTATATTGCAAATGCTGGATACAATCGATAATAAGGAAAATAAATATATGGCACATAGGTCTAAAAAGCTCTAAGAAGGGCCTATCCAATTAAGACAAATGATACAATAATATAGTTGATTGACTTTATGTAATGGGATAAATCATACAATTAAACAATGTGTTGACACATACCTAAAAAAACAAGGATGTCCATTCTCAATAGATTAATACATAAATATTCCAAGCTTGGATTTAAACATAGTCCAGTGCTCGACGGCACTCAGGAGCGAACGAAGATCACAGCCAAGTCCTGTTGTGCACAGGTAAGCTCTGGCTGATAACAGAGCCATTAGAGCGGTTACTAAAAAATGATCCATTGTTTGGGTAGTAATTACGGCTATATCGGCTATTTTCCCCATTTTTACAAATGAAGCTGTCTTGCATATCGTTGCAGTGTTGTCAAGCCAAGATTGGCATATTTATGTTTTAATCTATTGAGAGAGGACGTCCTCGTTTTTTACTCTATGTTTTTTTATGTATGTGTCAACACATTTTTTAACTGTATGCTTTATCCCATTACATAAAGTCAATCAACTATATTATTGCATCATTTGTCTTAATTGGATAGCCCCTGCTTAGAGCTTTTTAGACCTATGTGCCATATATTTATTATCCTTATTATCGATTGTATCCAGCATTTGCAATATAAATCCTTTGGTCAGTACCCCTGCTAGTTCACTAGTGCCAGTATTTTTTTAACCTATTTTCACACCTAATGAGTAAGCACCCATAGACAACCCTTAGTGACTGGCCATGTCATGTAATCTGTAAGACCCCTGGCTATGATGTTATATTACAAAATGTACCTGCTGATAGCCGGTGGGATATAAGAGTGCCAAAAATGTCCATACTTTCCATACCCAGACTACTGCTTACCATCTCTGTGGAGTACCTTTACTTTTAGCTGCAGAAAATACTGTGTTCAGTGGTTAGCCCATCCAGTGCTGACCACATTACAGCAGAGGATATAATGCAGGAGTGTACTGACGACCCACAGTAGAAGGCTAAGGGACCAGTCCCCGTGACAACTTTGGTAAGCTGTGACTAACTCCCACACTGGGAGTAATAATTGCCCTACCCATACTCCATTCTGCCCTCTGACCCTCTGCAGCAGTTCTCCGAGGGAGACTATTGGGCCTCATATCCGTCTGATAACCTTTAGCTTTAGATATAGACTGAGATACCAGGGATCGAGTGCTTTTGAAAGTTTGAGAATCTTTGCCTTCTCCTAGTAGTAGGAATTGTCATCCCATGCATAATGGATTGTGGACTCTCACCACCTTATGAAAGAAATGTATTATGACCAGGTTAGCGCTCATATTACAAGTAAAAAGTGTGAGCAAAAAACCTATGCACACGCTAAGTTCTGGACTTCCGATACCATGGTCGTACTAACTTCTCCCCATAGACTTCCAATGTTCTTCACATAGAAGAAAATTATTTCTTGAAAAAATATATATCTATACCTAGAAGAAGAAAACACAGAGGTGCCAAAATGGCCTAGTACCTTCACAACAGATAATGATACAGTTATAACAAATGGCTACTCACAAGCAAGGTGCACCCAATGGTGCTAGTGGAGCAGGTTGGCACTTCACAGTTGTCCAGCTAACTGTATACAAGCAACAGCTGCAGAAGTCAGGATACTCCCAGATGGCTCCCAGTGTATTCCTATATAGGGATAAAAGGAACCACCATAGCCCAGTACAGTTTGGAAAAAATAAAATGTGATGTTATAAGTCACTCTTACATCATCAAAAGCACCTCCAGGTGCTATACAGGCAGACTGGAGTTTCTCAGCCGCCCAGCAGACTAATCTCGCGTAAATAGCAGGTTGCACTCCAATCAACAAAAAATAAAAAGACAAGGTCCAAGAAGCAGCAAGTGTATGTTTAAAAAACATCTTTAATTTAAAAAGAAAGCGTTTCTCAGCCTACACAGGGCTGTTTCCTAAGGCTATCTATACCTATATGAATACACATATATATATATAATATATATATATATATTGTATTTATTTTTTATAAGTAAAGAACATAGAAATTTCAAGTATTTCTATTAAAATGCATTAAAAATGAATAAAAACTATATTGCATGTTTTAAGGTATTTGACTGGGAAGGGCTCATACATCTGTATATTTGTGTTTGTATGTGTATATATGTATGTATGTAAACATAAAAACGTAAATACACATGTATATAGGCATGCATACATACACATATTAAGACAAATAGATAGATAGAGATAGATAGATAGACACACAGCCCTTCCCAGTCAAACACTTTGCCGCATACCATATTCCTTTTTACCTTTTAAACAACCTTTTGAACAATATTAATACAATATATTTTTATTTAAAAGTGTATATATGTGTGTAATACTTTATTTTAATGTGTTTCTGATGTATTTTGTAAACTTTTTTTAACCCTTACAGTTTACTTCAGGTCTGAAGTCGAGCTAAATATTCTAATGCAGTTTCGGCTTTTGCTCGAGTGCAAACAATAACATTCAACTTGTAATACCAATGCAAATTAGAATGCAAACAATATACAGTGAAAGTATAGGCTGTGCTCGAGTGAAGTCAGCCGTGCTAACCCTTCTCTGGTTAAAGTGCTTTACTATAGAGTTGTAATATCAAAGTTAAGTGCTAATGGTAGCGTGGTCAAGCAACTTTGGTTATCACGGACGTGTTATCATTAGCGCACCACTTGTAATCGGGCCCTTAGTGCGTCTGCTTCATATTCTTTGTTATAAAGCATACCTAGATAGGCTCAGGAGTAGCAATGCAATAATACTACTGTGGAGCTGATTTTTACTATATTTAACCGCTTTATAAGGGTTATATACAAGCAAGAGTGCAATAATAAATGATCTTACACATTAGAGCATTATCTTTTTGTAATTGTAAAAGTGAAATGAAAAATATTGCATTTCCATCGTTTTTTCTGGTTCTGGTTTTGAAGATTTTCTTAAAATAACCCTTCTTAAATTACCTCTGAAAGGGATGTGAAACCAAAACATTTTCTTTCATGCTTCATATATTTTTTTCTACTGTTTTAGTTCTAATATCAAATGTGCTTCATTCTCTTAGTATTCTTTATTAAAGGAGTAGCAATAAACTACTAGCTAGCTAAACACATTGGGGCCTATTTATCAAAGGTCTTGCGGACCTGATCCGACAGTGGGGATCAGGTCCGCAAGACCTCGCTGAATGCGGAGAGCAATATGCTCTCCGTATTTAGCATTGCACCAGCAGCTCACAAAAGCTGCTGGTGCAACGCCGCCCCCTGCAGACTCACGGCCAATGGGCCGCCAGCAGGGAGGTGTCAATCGATCGGGTTGATTTCTGGCGATTCCTGACCGCCTGCTCAGAGCAGGCGGATAGAGTTATGGAGCAGTGATCTTTAGACCGCTGCTTCATAACTGCTGTTTCTGGCGAGTCTGAAGACTCGCCAGAATCACGGGCCCACAAGCTCGGAGCTTGATAAATGGGCCCCATTGGGTGAGACAATGGCAAGAAGCATATATCATATCTGCACCCTCCAAGCTGCCGATAGTGCATTGCGGCTTCATAGCTCTACCTAGAAATGCTTTTCAACAAAGGGTTATAAGAGAATGAAGCACATTTGATAATAGAAGTAAATTGGAAAGTTGTTAAAAATCGTATGCTCTATATGAATCATGAAAGTTTAATTTTTATTTCACTGTTCCTTTAAATGAAGGGGATAAGTCATGCTAAATGAATAAAACATAATTGGGGAGAAATTGAGTAAAACCATATGGGGAAAAAATGTAATGAAAGTCTCAAATTATTCAACATTCATGTTGCATAGATTTTATAGTATTAGCTTTTAAGGGATGCTGTTAGTCAAAAGATTTCTGAGAAAAGAAAAACAAGTTTATATTAAGCAGTATATAAACGTCGCAAGTATCCAATTAATTGTCCGCCTATTTACCAGCAGTATGACATTAGTATATTGATGTTTTCCTCTCAGCAAGTTTAGGTGAAAAGCAATGGCATTTAAATGTTTATTTTATATCAATATTAAGTGTTAATTGGATTCTTCCAAGCATCTAAAGTACCCATTTTAATGGGTCCAGTGAGTTTTTGCAGCTAATTTAGAATATCAGTAATTAAAACGAGTTTAAAAGCTTTTAATATGAACAAGTATATCTTTTATTATGAATGTTTAAGTTTTCAAATAAATGAAGAAAAAAGTCACAATAACTTCTTAATGAATGAAGATTTGAAACTTCCTGGCCACCCCAAATGCTACATGGTATTTTATGGCCATAGGACTTTTTAAAGGGACATTAGGAGATATTTTTTCACAGTGCATATTCACTCCTGTCTTAACCTATAGCCATTTCTACTAATATTATAAGAGCACCTTACACCTTTTATTAACTACAACACAGCACAGCAGAGAGTTGATTTATTTCTGTATTCAAAAGGACTTTTTTACTCCTGGTGTTGCTCTATTCACAGAGGATAAGAATGTGAGGCAGCACTTTGTAGAGGGTTTTTACACACTCACTTGTTTTTAATTTACAATAAAGTTATATTTTTGAAACAGGCAACCCCCATTTGGTTCCCATTTGGCTAGGAACGCTATTGTACCCTTTTTCATTGTGTTTGCTGATTTGGTTTACAATTTGATGGTACACAGCACCAGATCCCCTTTATTCAATGATTTAAATGACTTTTATATATGTGCATATACTAATACAGTAAAGCCTCTTTTTCTTTTTTTACCATTAAGCAACTGCTTTCTTACTGCCACTTGACCTGGCAGACGTGCAGATGATAGTCTTATTTTTAAAGTTGATAGTGAGACTTATGTTAAAGGGACATGAAACGCAACATTTTTCATTCATTATTCAGGTAGAGCATACAATTTTAAACAACTTTTCGATTTACTTATTTTATTGAATGTGCTTTGTTTTCCTGGTATTCTTTGCTGAAAGCATACCTAGGCAGGGCTTGCTCAGCTAGCTTCCAGTTGTGCATCGCTTCTCCTTCAAGAGATTTAAGGAAAATTGATGCTAGAAGTAAATTGGAAAGTTGTTTATAAATGTATGCTCTATCTGAATCATGGAAGAAACATTTTAGGTTTCATATCCCTTTAAAGGGACATGAAACCCAATTTTTTTCTGTCATGATTTAGAAAGAGCATACAATTATAAACAACTTTCTAATTTACTTCTATTATCTATTTTGCTTCATTCTCTTGATATCAATTGCTGAAAAGCATATCTAGATATGCTTAGTAGCTGCTGATTGGTAGCTGCACAGAAATGCCTCCTGTGATTGGTTCACAGTGTGCATTGCTATTTCTTCATTAAAGTATATCTAAAGAATGAAGCAAATTAGTTAATAGAAGTAAATTGGAATGTTGTTTAAAATTGTATTCTCTACCCTAATCATGAAAGAAAATGTTTGGGTATATTGTCCCTTTAAGCTCTTTACAGGCCAGATGCTATCTTAACTAGAGTGCAGGTGATATCATCAGCTGATGGGTGAGAGCTGGTAACCATGGTTACCAATCAGCTGATTATCTCACCTGTACTCTAGTTCAGATATTATGAAAATCTGGTCTGTTAGGGGTATTTGAGGCCTGAGATTGAGAAACACTGGCCTATTACACAAGCTGTTGACTCTCAGAAACCTGCCATCTGATTCTGTTGTGGCTTTGAGTCTGCCAGATCTTTTCCTTTCAGAGTGTCCTCCAGTTTCCAAGTGCCGCTTGATGGTGTAGAAAACTGTACTCCGTGACACCTTGGCAGCACCTTTGTGATTTCTCTGAAGGAATGAGCTAGCGACAGGGAGTGAGAGATTGGTACAAAGTATTGCCACCCTTGAGAAGGGCATAGACAGCTTGCCAGCTGGTAGTGGCATTCTTTTGTATCTGTTCTCGAATGGAACGGGAGTGCAGATGTTAAAAGCATAATAAAAAAGTGATTTTGTTTAAAAAAATATAAAGCTCCAATAGCGCATTTCATTTTTACACATATATCTCTTTTTAAGGTGTGCTGAGACAATGGTTGACTGTACTGTTGAGTGTTGTGTAACATTTTTTCCCCTTTTATGTTATCATAGAGATTCATTCTGGAGCGTTTTAAATTGTTTACAAGCATATCCTTTACCTTTATTTTGTCATTTGAAATATGTTGTTGTCGGATGAAATCACAACTTATATAGTATTATCCATAGAAAAGCTATATAAAAAAGGGGCAACAGCAGAAATCAACCTTCCAGTTGGCTAGAAGCAAGAGATTTCTGTATAAGTAATAGCTGTTTCTTCTCAATGACCCCCTTCCCATGATCAGGTCTACTCAGACCATTTGAGTGGGCATAGAGCAGAGGCCTTAAATATAATATATAATAATAATATTTTCCCCAAAAGAACCAGATGATTTTCTGATGTCAGTTCCACTATTATGAGATTGTGTTGTCCTAATATATGTTTTTGCATAATATCAGTTTTACTTCCTATATTTCTTTGTAAAGTGTTGCTCCGGGGCTCAGCTGTTTTCACCCTAGGCTTTGTTATCATTTCGGACTCACGATGGTTCCCATTCAGCGCCGCTGGTCCCTCTCCTCAGTCTACCTTTATTAGGATCTCATGGCTGCCCTTGTCATTTTTGTGATTTGCAGCTTGTAATTTTGGTCTCAGTTGCATAGTCACAAAAGTGATCATGGGCAGATGAGGCTGAGCCACACTCATCTGTATAATATATTATAACGTATTACATGTTTCTTGTCCTCTGATTGCTGGAACAAACTACCAACCAAGAGCATCCCAGGGGTTAAGTAAAAGGCCTGTTTCACACAGGAGGGACATAGTATTAAACCACTTTTTTAATCTGTATTAGTAATATCTGTTTAGCAGATAAGCAGCTGCCATATTTGTAAAGGAAAGGGGCCTTAGAGCTATCTAGATAGGCAGTCGCGATATTTGTAAAAGTAAGTGGCTTTAGGGGCCTATTCATTTTTAAAAATGTTTGTCCTGACTTTTGGCTTTTTATCGGCCTACAATATTAGATATAGCTTGTAGTAGTCCCTTTCTCAGCAACACCACTAATGATACCCTAGAACAGGGCTCAGAAACCTTGTCTCTTATGATGTTTTGGAACTACATTTCCCATGATGCTCAGACAGCATAAAGAATGTCTGCATCATGGGAAATGTAGTTCAAAAACATCTTGAGAGCCAAGGTTGCTGACACCTGCCCTAGAATATTGCTAATAGAATCTGAATGTGGTTATGTTCAGTTTTCATTTTTGGTAGAGCTACAAATCACAGGTTACAACATCCATGAAACAGTGATAAGAATACATGGGGTAAAATGTTATACATCTAATTCTAATTGTGTGACTATATTTTACTGTGTTAGTATGCCTGATATGTGTGAACACGCTGGGGTACAAAGAACACAATTAGGGCTGTATCACAATCAAGTTACATGTTGTAGTGACAGGCTCACTGCATAGTTACAATATGGCCACTGCAATGTGTGGCTTGCCTGCAATCAAAATCAATGTGCACAAAATTGTAGTGGCAGCCTTGTGGCCACAGCTTTTACTTTCTTTGAAAGTCTGTATATTATAGTAAAATTATTCTGTGCCTGTTCCAATGTGCAGTTGATGCTCAGCCAGTTTCTTCATATGGCTGCTTTGACCTGACACAAACTCCTTATACCAACCTCAAGAGAGCCTAAACCTTAATGAGGATAATCAAATATAAAAGATCCTCCGAAATGAGTTAACCATACCATCTAAAAATACTTATTGTGACACACCCCCATGACAGTGATCCTAACGACTGCTGACCCAGCCTATACCACAACTAACCAATTGCAACCCTGCTCACCACTGAATAAAGCCTAAGGGGTCGATTTATCAAAGGCTAGGCGAACTCCGTATGTGCTTCGCCTGTAACTGCGCCCCAGCTCGCCTCCTGAGAAGCACACATGTGCACCGGAATTTATCAAAAAATAGACGGAATTTCACGCAGGCAAGCTGGGGCATAATAATGATAAATTTTGCCTGTCGGAAAAAGCATTTACTCCCTATTTATCACAGTACATCCCTATAAATATTTACGCCGCCATGTCTTGATAATTAAAAAAGCGTTTTTTATGTATATATTTTGCGCTTTTTTATATTATATAATGTTTCCGTGCTGTTTTTGCCATATCACTATATTAATATATATAAAACTCTTGGTACCCGTATGCACCTGTGGAAGGGCAAATTTTTGGCAATAACAGTCTCTTCTTGTCGCTGAGCCTTTGAAAAATGAGTTAAAAGAAGAAAGTACTGCATCACAAGATGTAAAAGCATATACGATAATGGTGTTCGCCTCAGTCTGTATGGTGAAATATAGAACACGCAATTTAAGGAGATATTTCAGTTCCCTAACGGGGATGATTGCAGAAAATTAGTTAGTTATTTTAACATTTCTGTTATTTAAATAACATCAAAAGGGCCATTAAAGTAAAAAAATTACATGCTCTAATCCGTTATAGGCTGTAATTTTAAGACTATAGACCCTAGACTACTGTGTGTTAAACCATCGAAAAAGGATCCAATTAGCAGCTCTAGTCCCATGACTCAGATATGGAACTAGCAATGCTGATTGGATCAGCTGCATTTTCCACTCAGGGCAGTGGAGGTTAAACATGCATGAGTTTAGGCTGAATAGCCTTCCTAAGGTACTTGTGTATTCATAGTTTATTTGTTAATAAACAACATTCGTTTTTCATTTAATGAAAAAGTAAAACATAGATCAAATCAAACTTAAACTATAAAACATACAAATGATTAAATATGATAATTTAAAATGTTAATTTGTGATTGCAGAGACAGGTTTAGAGGTTTAAAAACGCGTGAAGAAACCTGCACTCAAACTCATTAGTCTGTCATCATTATTATATTCATAAAGGTCATGTCTTTCTTTGCTTTTGTGAATATATTTAAAAATAATCCTAACAAGTTAATTTCTGGAAAAAAGGTCATTTAGTACTCCTGTTATTATAACAGAAACTGGAAACACTGAAATGTAACTTAGTATTTTTTAAAAAAAACATATACTGTCCTCTGATATGTATTGGGTATTTTCTAAAAGGTTTATAATCCAGAGGCAGGGATTACGGTTGTTTTGTGTGGACATGTCAGGCTGGGCTTAAAGGGACATGAAACCCAAACATTTTCTTTCATGATTCAGATATAGAATACAATTTTAAACAACTTTCCAATTTACTTCTTTTGTTTAATTTGCTTCCTTCTTTTTTATCCTTTGCTGAAAGGTTTATCTAGGTAAGCTCAGGGGCAGCAGAGAACCTAGGTTCTAGCAGTTGATTGGTGGCTGCATATATTTATTGATTGTGATTGGCTCACCCATGTGTTCAGTTAGAAACCGTTACTGCATTACTGCTCCTTCAACAAATTATACAAAGAGAATGAAATAAAATAGATAATAGAAGTTAATTAGAAAGTTGTTTAAAATTGTATTCTCTATCTGAATCATGAAATAACATTTTTGGGTTTCATGACCCTTTAAGGCATGTCTAATCAGGGGTGTGGGCGTAGCTCAGTCAGTTCAGAAACCTGGAACACTGAGGCGCTGTGGGTGGGAATCAGGGCATAACTGTGCAGGATAGTTGGGAGCTTTGCTATTTTTCATCAAACATGTGATAGCTAAAAACTCCAGGTGTATAATTAGTGGTTACAATAACTTTGTATGCGTTCGTATTTAGGAGAATAATAATTATACTGTAATAATGAGAATGTGAAATAAATTATTTCTATACAACCTGTATGAAGCATTATTTTCTACACAGTTTGGTGTATCTGAACTGCCATGTTTGTTTGATTCTTAACCCATTATTTGGCATAGATTACAGTCTTTCAGGGTTGCACATAGTGGCGTTGCCAGGGGGTCACTGACCCCAATATAATGGTGGCCCCCATTTTCCCACCAGGCCCCAACCCAAAGAGCACCCAACCGAATGGAAAAATGATATATAGGATACCAAGATTCCAAAAGTATGCACTTATAGCACTCTGGGCCCTAAACTAAAGGGCGGGTGGTCCCACCAGGATTTTATAAAAAATAACTTTTATTATAACCATTAAAAAACCAAATTGTTGGTTAAAGTACAAACACAATTAAAATACACTCCAGTACCAGATACTAGTAGTATCAGCATTTATTGGATCACCAATTATTGGGATTAGGCCTGTATGTTTTCACAGTCATGAGTGATCCAAAAAGTAACAAAATAAAGTCCGCTAAACACTGTTGCAATATAACTAAAACAGATAGTGATTACAAGTGTGAGTTGGGTACATATAATCAGAGATTGGGTGAAACGTGCCCCCTCTATTTGATATTCCTTTATCGCTGGATTACTGAATTATATTACTGAATTATGGTTTTTCCATGTCAAATATAGAAACAAGGAAAATGGTCCTCAGTGTCAGAGTGATTATCATTATATCGAGTAATCGTCTGCTACTCCCTCTGCTCCAGTATTCTAATCACGGTATCACTGGATCAGACACACCAGGCTGCTATTCAGTCCATATTATAACTTCAGTACACTGCGGTAATAGCCCGCAGCTACTACCAGGTCATATGAATAATTATTCTGCCTAGCTATGTCTGTTAGGTGTCAGAGTTAGTAAAGAGCACCCAACCCTACTCCTCATGCCATGACCCCTCACACAAAACTCTGATGGGCCTCTGGGAAGTACCCTCCCCTAATGGATGGGAAGGCTCCAATGGTTGCACAGTCCATTTAGGATGTATATGTTCTACATAAACTGAGTGATTTTAGGATTTAGCCAAAACATGAAGTTATTTTCATTGTTTTTATCTGCCTACTAATATACCATCCTCTGCATTACCTATTTTTTCACTTATTAGCTGCTCCACTATTATGCAATCAACCCAACATTACCTGCTATAGTGTAAACATTAGCATGAAAAACATGGGATAGAGAATCTTACAGGGGAGAGTGAAGTAAACAGGGGAGCACCTGGAAATAGTATGAAATCTCAGTTTGTGAGTATAGTACCTCAGGACATACCAGTCCCACAAGCAACTGAGTAAATGTAATAAAACTTAAAGGGACAGTCAAGACCAAAATAAACTTTCATGATTCAGATAGGGCATGTAAATTTAAACAACTTTCCAATTTTGCTTTGTTCTCTTGGTATTCTTAGTTGAAAGCTAAACCTAGGAGGTTTATATGCTAATTTCTTAGACCTTGAAGGCCGCCTCTAATCTAAATGCATTTAGACAGTTTTTCACTGTCATTCATGTGTTTCATATAGATAACATTGAGCTCATTCATGTGAAATTACCGTGGAGTGAGCACTGATTGGCTAAAATGCAAGTCTGTTAAAAGAACTGAAATAAGGGGGCAGTCTGGTGAGGCTTAGATACAAAGTAATCACAGGGGTAAAAACTGTATTAATATAACTGTGTTGGTTATGCAAAACTGGGGAATGGGTAATAAAGAGATTATCAACCTTTTAAAACGACAAAAATTCTGATGTTGACTGTCTCTTTAAAGGACCTAATCTGAAATCTAAAGTAATATAAAATACAAAGCACAGCATGTAAATGTAACAAAACTTTCATGCCATACAGTGCTATATAGCACAGGGCTTGTCTCTCCTTCATTAAGAGAAATGCAGAGAATGCCCCTTAGAGATGTAAAGAAAAATGTGCCTTTATAGAATCGTTTCAGAGATCTCTCAGTGCGGGAGGATCATTTCTCCAACATTGGTGTGTCCGGTCCACGGCGTCATCCTTACTTGTGGGAATATCTCTTCCCCAACAGGAAATGGCAAAGAGTCCCAGCAAAGCTGGCCATATAGTCCCTCCTAGGCTCCGCCCACCCCAGTCATTCTCTTTGCCGTTGCACAGGCAACAGCTCCACGGAGATGGTTAAGAGTATGTGGTGTTTAGTTGTAGTTTTTTATTCTACTATCAAGAGTTTGTTATTTTAAAATAGTGCTGGTATGTACTATTTACTCTGAACAGAAAAAGATGAAGAGTTCTGTTTAAGAGGAAGATGATTTTAGCAGACAGTAACTAAAATCATTTGCTGTTTCCACATAGGACTGTTGAGATGAAGTAACTTCAATTGGGGGAAACAGCAGACTTTTCTGCTTAAGGTATGACTAGCCATATTTCTAACAAGACTGTGTAATGCTGGAAGGCTGTCATTTCCCCTCATGGGGACCGGTAAGCCATTTTCTTAGTCTCAAACAGAATAAAGGGCTTATTATGGGCTATAAAACTGGTAGACACTTTTATGGGCAAAATCGATTGCTTTATTTGGGCATTTTATTCATGTTTATGCTTGTTATTCACACTTATAAACTTGGGGAACGTTTTTTTAACGTCAGGCACTGTGTTAGACACCTTTTCAGTCAGGAAGGGCCTTCCCAGTTGTAGGCTGAGCCTCATTTTCACGCCATTACTGCGCAGTTACTTTTGAGAGCAAGACATGCAGATGCATGTGTGAGGATCTGAAAGTAGTTGGAAAAGTTCCTAGAAGGCTTCTTTTGGTATCGTATTCCCCCCCTGGGTTTGGTAGAGTCGCAGCAAAGGCTGTAGCTGGGACTGTAGAGGGGTTAAAACTGTAACCGGCTCCGGTTTCGTTATTTTAAGGGTTAAAGCTCTGAAAATTGGTGTGCAATACTTTGAATGCTTTAAGACACTGTGGTGAAATTTTTGTAAATTTTGAACAATTCCTTCATACTTTTTCACATATTCAGTAATAAAGTGTGCACTGTTTAAAATTTAAAGAGACAGTAACGTTTTTGTTTTAAAACGGTTTTTGTACTTTATTGACAAGTTTAAGCCTGTTTAACATGTCTGCACCTTCAGATAAGCTATGTTCTATATGTATGAAGATCAATGTGTCTCCCCCTTCAAAATTGTGTGATAATTGTGCCATAGCGTCCAAGCAAAGTAAGGACAGTACTGCCACAGATACTAAAGTTGCCCAAGATGATTCATCAGATGAAGGGAGTAGACATAGTTCTACATCATCTCCTTCTGTGTCTACACCAGTTTTGCCCACGCAGGAGGCCCCTAGTACTTCTAGTGAGCCAATGCTTATTACTATGCAGCAATTGACGGCAGTAATGGATAACTCCATAGCAAATATTTTATCCAAAATGCCTGCATATCAGAGAAAGCGCGATTGCTCTGTTTTAAACACTGAAGAGCAGGAGGGCGCTGATGATAATTGCTCTGTCATACCCTCACACCAATCTGAAGGGGCCATGAGGGAGGTTTTGTCAGATGGGGAAATTTCAGATTCAGGAAAAATTTCTCAACAGGCTGAACCTGATGTTGTGACATTTAAATTTAAATTAGAGCATCTCCGCGCACTGCTTAAGGAGGTGTTATCTACTCTGGATGATTGTGACAACCTGGTCATTCCAGAAAAATTATGCAAGATGGACAAGTTCCTAGAGGTTCCGGTGCACCCCGACGCTTTTCCTATACCCAAGCGGGTGGCGGACATAGTGAATAAGGAGTGGGAGAAGCCCGGCATACCTTTTGTCCCCCCTCCTATATTTAAGAAATTATTTCCTATGGTCGACCCCAGAAAGGACTTATGGCAGACAGTTCCTAAGGTCGAGGGGGCAGTTTCTACTCTAAACAAGCGCACTACTATTCCTATTGAGGATAATTGTGCTTTCAAAGATCCTATGGTTAAAAAATTGGAGGGTTTGCTTAAAAAGATTTTTGTACAGCAAGGTTACCTCCTGCAACCCATTTCGTGCATTGTTCCTGTCACTACAGCAGCGTGGTTCTGGTTCGAGGAACTAGAAAAGTCGCTCAGTAGAGAGACTCCGTATGAGGAGGTTATGGACAGAGTTCACGCACTCAAGTTGGCTAATTCTTTTATTTTAGATGCCGCTTTGCAATTAGCTAGATTAGCGGCGAAAAATTCAGGGTTTGCAATTGTGGCGCGCAGAGCGCTTTGGCTAAAGTCTTGGTCATCCAAGACAAAATTGCTTAATATTCCCTTCAAGGGTAAAACTCTCTTTGGGCCAGAATTGAAAGAGATTATCTCAGACATCACATGGAAGTAGTAGGGTTGATGGTTGCAGCAATGGACATAGTTCCTTTTGCGCGAATTCATCTAAGACCATTACAACTGTGCATGCTGAAACAGTGGAATGGGGACTATACAGACTTGTCTCCAGTGATTCAAGTAGATCAGAAGACCAGAGACTCACTCCGTTGGTGGCTAACCCTGGACCACCTGTCCCAGGGAATGAGCTTCCGCAGACCAGAGTGGGTCATCGTCACGACTGACGCCAGTCTAGTGGGCTGGGGAGCGGTCTGGGAATCCCTGAAAGCTCAGGGACTTTGGTCTCGGGAAGAGTCTCTCCTCCCGATAAACATTCTGGAACTGAGAGCGATATTCAATGCTCTCAGGGCTTGGCCTCAACTAGCAAAGGCCAGATTCATAAGATTCCAATCAGACAACATGACGACTGTTGCTTATATCAATCATCAGGGGGGAACAAGGAGTTCCCTGGCGATGAGAGAAGTGACCAAAATAATAGAATGGGCAGAGAATCACTCCTGCCACCTATCTGCGATCCACATCCCAGGAGCGGAAAACTGGGAGGCGGATTATCTGAGTCGTCAGACATTTCATCCGGGGGAGTGGGAACTTCACTCGGAGATCTTTGCCCAATTAACTCAATTATGGGGCATTCCAGACATGGATCTGATGGCGTCTCGTCAGAACTTCAAGGTTCCTTGCTACGGGTCCAGATCCAGGGATCCCAAGGCGACTCTAGTGGATGCACTAGTAGCGCCTTGGTCCTTCAACCTAGCTTATGTGTTTCCACCGTTTCCTCTCATTCCCAGGCTGGTAGCCAGGATCAAGCAGGAGAGGGCCTCGGTGATCTTGATAGCTCCTGCGTGGCCACGCAGGACTTGGTATGCAGACCTGGTGAATATGTCATCGGTTCCACCATGGAAGCTACCTTTGAGACAGGACCTTCTTGTTCAGGGTCCATTCGAACATCCAAATCTGGTCTCCCTCCAGCTGACGGCTTGGAAATTGAACGCTTGATTCTATCAAAGCGTGGGTTTTCAGATTCGGTGATAGATACTCTGGTTCAAGCCAGAAAACCTGTAACTAGAAAGATTTACCATAAAATATGGAAAAGATATATCTGCTGGTGTGAATCCAAGGGATTCCCATGGAATAAGATCAAAATTCCTAAGATCCTTTCTTTTCTACAAGAAGGTTTGGATAAAGGATTATCAGCGAGTTCTCTAAAGGGACAGATTTCTGCTTTATCTGTCTTACTACACAAACGACTGGCAGTTGTGCCAGATGTTCAAGCATTTGTTCAGGCTTTGGTTAGGATCAAGCCTGTTTACAGACCTTTGACTCCTCCCTGGAGTTTAAATCTAGTTCTTTCAGTTCTCCAAGGGGTTCCTTTTGAACCTTTACATTCCATAGATATTAAGTTGTTATCTTGGAAAGTTTTGTTCTTGGTTGCTATTTCTTCTGCTAGAAGAGTTTCTGAGCTATCTGCTCTGCAGTGTACTCCGCCCTATCTGGTGTTCCATTCAGATAAGGTTGTTTTGCGTACTAAGCCTGGTTTTCTTCCAAAGGTTGTTTCCAACAAAAATATTAACCAGGAGATTGTGTCCGAATCCAGTTTCAAAGAAGGAACGTTTGCTACACAATTTAGATGTAGTCCGTGCTCTAAAATTCTATTTAGAAGCTACAAAAGAGTTCAGACAAACATCTTCTCTGTTTGTCGTCTATTCTGGTAAGAGGAGAGGTCAAAAGGCGACTTCTACCTCTCTTTCCTTTTGGCTTAAAAGCATCATCCGATTGGCTTACGAGACTGCCGGACGGCAGCCTCCTGAAAGAATCACAGCTCACTCTACTAGGGCTGTGGCTTCCACATGGGCCTTCAAGAACGAGGCTTCTGTTGATCAGATATGTAAGGCAGCGACTTGGTCTTCACTGCACACTTTTGCCAAATTTTACAAATTTGATACTTTTGCTTCTTTGGAGGCTATTTTTGGGAGAAAGGTTTTGCAAGCCGTGGTGCCTTCTGTTTAGGTAACCTGATTTGCTCCCTCCCTTCATCCGTGTCCTAAAGCTTTGGTATTGGTTCCCACAAGTAAGGATGACGCCGTGAACCGGACACACCAATGTTGGAGAAAACAGAATTTATGCTTACCTGATAAATTACTTTCTCCAACGGTGTGTCCGGTCCACGGCCCGCCCTGGTTTTTTAATCAGGTTTGATTAATTATTTTCTCTAACTACAGTCACCACGGCACCCTATGGTTTCTCCTATATTTTCCTCCTGTCCGTCGGTCGAATGACTGGGGTGGGCGGAGCCTAGGAGGGACTATATGGCCAGCTTTGCTGGGACTCTTTGCCATTTCCTGTTGGGGAAGAGATATTCCCACAAGTAAGGATGACGCCGTGGACCGGACACACCGTTGGAGAAAGTAATTTATCAGGTAAGCATAAATTCTGTTTTTAGATAGAGAGCTTTAGATCATCAGGCCTTTTTGTTTCTTATCACTATTTCTCCCTCCTCTCGCTTTCTTGTTCTCTCCATTCTCTCCTCTCAGCTCTATTCTGTGTTCTCTTTGCCTCTCCCTCTATCTCCCTTATCTCTCCTCTCTTTTCTCCCTCATCTGCACTGTTTTTTTCCATCTCTTTTTTTTCCATTTTTTCTCACTATATCTCCTTATTAATATTAAGAGATTTGTTGTAATCTTTTCAATTAACATAGAAATAAAAAAGTACAGCCATTATCAGGGGACACTAATATTGTATACAGCTATGCTTTTCCACTTACTATATAATGAAAAGCTGTGTTTTGTTCTTTCACTTTCTTTGGTGTATGATCTAATATATCTCTGTGTGTGGTGTGCAAATTTAATTTACAGACGTTAGTAAAGATATGTTCAGTAAAAGCATACCGGCTAAACCATCGCCTGATGTAATTCTAACTCTTCTTTTATAGAAAAGTGAACAAGTCTTTCAGAGGTCGCTCATGTCCCATTATTGTGCACTGCAGGTAAGATACAAGTCAGAACTGTTAATATTCCTATATAAAGTGTGGGCTCTTCCTTTCATATTTCAGGATCTATTGCCGTTATTAAACATCAGTGGACATACTTAAATAAAAAGATGAGTGAATAATACTGTAATGCAAATTCATATAATGATGTAAATGGATTGGACTAGATATGTTGTAACATATATTAAGGTAAATAAAGCAAAATAGTGGTATCTTTTATAAGGAAACCTGTTGTTTTACCCTTTATGTGTAAATCAATTTACGTTATATAGAAGTGTAACATATAATTTACTTACACGACTCACATCTCAGTCTGATTGGTAGAAGTGGTTTAATTGACACAACCTATGAAGTTTGCCATTTTAAACCTTTTTTCATTCATCTATCAATCAAGATAATGTGAACTATTTTGTATGTTTTTGTTTAAGTGATGGAGCTGGAAGGACAGGAACCTACATTTTGGTAGACATGGTGTTGAATCGCATGGCTAAAGGTGAGAATGTAGGGCGTTTAGGAAAATATATTGGTCTACTACTACATATACTGATATATAGTGGTTAGCCAGAATACCCTCTTCCTACTGACAGAAAGTTTAATGCTAGTTTACCAGAGCCAAACTGAAATTATAAAACAAAAATGAAAAAATAGTGTTTGAATAACAATTTGTATATAAATATATATAATACAATTAGGTTGTTTATATCCAGTGATAGAAGAAAGCTCTCAGTACTGAGGAGACTCACCAGAGGGGCCATAGTTGTATTGTATAAAAATAAGTGCTAGTCTTCAGGTTGAGAGAAGAACAATTTCAAACACTGTGGCCTAGATTTAGAGTTCGGCGGTAAAAGGGCTGTTAACGCTCCGCGGGTTTTTTTCTGGCCGCACCATAAATTTAACTCTGGTATCGAGAGTTCAAACAAATGCTGCGTTAGGCTCCAAAAAAGGAGCGTAGAGCATTTTTACCGCAAATGCAACTCTCGATACCAGAGTTGCTTACGGACGCGGCCGGCATCAAAAACGTGCTCGTGCACGATTCTCCCATAGGAAACAATGGGGCTGTTTGAGCTGAAAAAAAACCTAACACCTGCAAAAAAGCAGCGTTCAGCTCCTAACGCAGCCCCATTGTTTCCTATGGGGAAACACCTCCTAAGTCTGCACCTAACACCCTAACATGTACCCCGAGTCTAAACACCCCTAACCTTACACTTATTAACCCCTAATCTGCCGCCCCCGCTATCGCTGACCCCTGCATTACACTTTTAACCCCTAATCTGCCGCTCCGTAAACCGCCGCCACCTACGTTATCCCTATGTACCCCTAATCTGCTGCCCTAACATCGCCGACCCCTATGTTATATTTATTAACCCCTAATCTGCCCCCCACAACGTCGCCGACACCTACCTACAATTATTAACCCCTAATCTGCCGAGCGGACCTGAGCGCTACTATAATAAAGTTATTAACCCCTAATCCGCCTCACTAACCCTATCATAAATAGTATTAACCCCTAATCTGCCCTCCCTAACATCGCCGACACCTACCTTCAATTATTAACCCCTAATCTGCCGAGCGGACCTGAGCGCTACTATAATAAAGTTATTAACCCCTAATCCGCCTCACTAACCCTATCATAAATAGTATTAACCCCTAATCTGCCCTCCCTAACATCGCCGACACCTACCTTCAATTATTAACCCCTAATCTGCCGACCGGAGCTCACCGCTATTCTAATAAATGTATTAACCCCTAAAGCTAAGTCTAACCCTAACACTAACACCCCCCTAAGTTAAATATAATTTTTATCTAACGAAATAAATTAACTCTTATTAAATAAATAATTCCTATTTAAAGCTAAATACTTACCTGTAAAATACATCCTAATATAGCTACAATATAAATTATAATTATATTATAGCTATTTTAGGATTAATATTTATTTTACAGGCAACTTTGTAATTATTTTAACCATGTACAATAGCTATTAAATAGTTAAGAACTATTTAATAGTTACCTAGTTAAAATAATTACAAATTTACCTGTAAAATAAATCCTAACCTAAGATATAATTAAACCTAACACTACCCTATCAATAAAATAATTAAATAAACTACCTACAATTACCTACAATTAACCTAACACTACACTATCAATAAATTAATTAAACACAATTGCTACAAATAAATAAAATTAAATAAACTATCTAAAGTACAAAAAATAAAAAAGAACTAAGTTACAGAAAATAATAAAATATTTACAAACATAAGAAAAATATTACAACAATTTTAAACTAATTACACCTACTCTAAGCCCCCTAATAAAATAACAAAGCCCCCCAAAATAAAAAATTCCCTACCCTATTCTAAAATACAAATATTACAAGCTCTTTTACCTTACCAGCCCTGAACAGGGCCCTTTGCGGGGCATGCCCCAAGAATTTCAGCTCTTTTGCCTGTAAAAAAAAACATACAATACCCCCCCCCCAACATTACAACCCACCACCCACATACCCCTAATCTAACCCAAACCCCCCTTAAATAAACCTAACACTACCCCCCTGATGATCTTCCTACCTTGTCTTCACCATGCCAGGTTCACCGATCCGTCCTGGCTCCAAGATCTTCATCCAACCCAAGCGGGGGCTAGACATCCACTGAAGAAGTCCAGAAGAGGGTCCAAAGTCTTCCTCCTATCCGGCAAGAAGAGGACATCCGGACCGGCAAACATCTTCTCCAAGCGGCATCTTCTATCTTCTTCCATCCGATGACGACCGGCTCCATCTTGAAGACCTCCAGCGCGGATCCATCCTCTTCTTCCGACGACTAGACGACGAATGACGGTTCCTTTAAGGGACGTCATCCAAGATGGCGTCCCTCGAATTCCGATTGGCTGATTCAGATTGAGCTCGCATTCTATTGGCTGTTCCGATCAGCCAATAGAATGCGAGCTCAATCTGATTGGCTGATTGGATCAGCCAATCGGATTGAACTATATTCTGATTGGCTGATTCCATCAGCCAATCAGAAAATTCCTACCTTAATTCCGATTGGCTGATAGAATCCTATCAGCCAATCGGAATTCGAGGGACGCCATCTTGGATGACGTCCCTTAAAGGAACCGTCATTCGTCGTCTAGTCGTCGGAAGAAGAGGATGGATCCGCGCTGGAGGTCTTCAAGATGGAGCCGGTCGTCATCGGATGGAAGAAGATAGAAGATGCCGCTTGGAGAAGATGTTTGCCGGTCCGGATGTCCTCTTCTTGCCGGATAGGAGGAAGACTTTGGACCCTCTTCTGGACTTCTTCAGTGGATGTCTAGCCCCCGCTTGGGTTGGATGAAGATCTTGGAGCCAGGACGGATCGGTGAACCTGGCATGGTGAAGACAAGGTAGGAAGATCATCAGGGGGGTAGTGTTAGGTTTATTTAAGGGGGGTTTGGGTTAGATTAGGGGTATGTGGGTGGTGGGTTGTAATGTTGGGGGGGGGGTATTGTATGTTTTTTTTTACAGGCAAAAGAGCTGAAATTCTTGGGGCATGCCCCGCAAAGGGCCCTGTTCAGGGCTGGTAAGGTAAAAGAGCTTGTAATATTTGTATTTTAGAATAGGGTAGGGAATTTTTTATTTTGGGGGGCTTTGTTATTTTATTAGGGGGCTTAGAGTAGGTGTAATTAGTTTAAAATTGTTGTAATATTTTTCTTATGTTTGTAAATATTTTATTATTTTCTGTAACTTAGTTCTTTTTTATTTTTTGTACTTTAGATAGTTTATTTAATTTTATTTATTTGTAGCAATTGTGTTTAATTAATTTATTGATAGTGTAGTGTTAGGTTAATTGTAGGTAATTGTAGGTAGTTTATTTAATTATTTTATTGATAGGGTAGTGTTAGGTTTAATTATATCTTAGGTTAGGATTTATTTTACAGGTAAATTTGTAATTATTTTAACTAGGTAACTATTAAATAGTTCTTAACTATTTAATAGCTATTGTACATGGTTAAAATAATTACAAAGTTGCCTGTAAAATAAATATTAATCCTAAAATAGCTATAATATAATTATAATTTATATTGTAGCTATATTAGGATGTATTTTACAGGTAAGTATTTAGCTTTAAATAGGAATTATTTATTTAATAAGAGTTAATTTATTTCGTTAGATAAAAATTATATTTAACTTAGGGGGGTGTTAGTGTTAGGGTTAGACTTAGCTTTAGGGGTTAATACATTTATTAGAATAGCGGTGAGCTCCGGTCGGCAGATTAGGGGTTAATAATTGAAGGTAGGTGTCGGCGATGTTAGGGAGGGCAGATTAGGGGTTAATACTATTTATGATAGGGTTAGTGAGGCGGATTAGGGGTTAATAACTTTATTATAGTAGCGCTCAGGTCCGCTCGGCAGATTAGGGGTTAATAAGTGTAGGTAGGTGTCGGCGACGTTGTGGGGGGCAGATTAGGGGTTAATAAATATAACATAGGGGTCGGCGATGTTAGGGGTAGCAGATTAGGGGTACATAGGGATAACGTAGGTGGCGGCGATTTGCGGTCGGAAGATTAGGGGTTAATTATTTTACGTAGCTTGCGGCGACGTTGTGGGGGGCAAGTTAGGGGTTAATAGATATAATACAGGGGTCGGCGGTGTTAGGGGCAGCAGATTAGGGGTACATAAGTATAACGTAGGTGGCGGTCGGCAGATTAGGGGTTAAAAATTTTAATCGAGTGGCGGCGATGTGGGGGGACCTCGGTTTAGGGGTACATAGGTAGTTTATGGGTGTTAGTGTACTTTAGGGTACAGTAGTTAAGAGCTTTATAAACCGGCGTTAGCCAGAAAGCTCTTAACTCCTGCTATTTTCAGGCGGCTGGAATCTTGTCGTTAGAGCTCTAACGCTCACTGCAGAAACGACTCTAAATACCAGCGTTAGAAAGATCCCATTGAAAAGATAGGCTACGCAAATGGCGTAGGGGGATCTGCGGTATGGAAAAGTCGCGGCTGAAAAGTGAGCGTTAGACCCTTTAATCACTGACTCCAAATACCAGCGGGCGCCCAAAACCAGCGTTAGGAGCCTCTAACGCTGGTTTTGACGGCTACCGCCGAACTCTAAATCTAGGCCTGTGGTTGGCTAAGACTCAAACTCTTGCCTTGATTTACCTTTTGTTAAAATAAATAAACCCAAATATATTTCTTGTGCAGTAAAAAAGTCAATAGTCATCCCATGGATTTCTCAGTGTACCTTGCTGTATCTTCAGTACTTATTCTTTTATGGAAGTCTCACTTTTCTCTCTATTTTCCTTCCCCATTTCACCCTCCCCTGTTCTTTCGCCAGCTATTGATCTCTTCCTCCATCCCTTTCATTCTGTCTTTCTCTGGAACCGTAGAACTCTCACACAGTCACACACAAAAAAAAAGTGCTTAAAGGGACATAATACTCATATGCTAAATCACTTGAAACTGATGCAGTATAACTGTAAAAAGCTGACAGGAAAATATCACCTGAGCATCTCTATGTAAAAAAGGAAGATATTTTACCTCACAATTTCCTCAGCTCAGCAGAGTAAGTTCTGTGTAAAAAGTTATACTCAGCTGCTCCAAGCTGCAGGTAAAAATTTTTAAAAAAATGAAGAAATGAACAGCAGCCAATAAGCATCAGCAGTGCTGAGGTCATGAACTCTTACTGTGATCTCATGAGATTTGACTTAACTCTCATGAGATTTCATAGTAAGCTTCCTTTACCTGATTGGTGAAATAATATGAGAGTGCACGATGCTAGTCCCTTCAGATGTCCCAGGACAAACACACTAAGGCCGCGTTCGGGCAGCGCTTAGGAGCTAGTGGAAGCGCTTCACTCCCAGCGATGACGTTGCGCTAGGTGACGTCACAAGCAAGGGAGCTTTGAAAAAACGTTCGCATGCACAATAATGGACTGCGCATGCAAACGTTTTTACTAAGCTCCCTTGATTGTTGCTGGGCTGCCAGTGCCTGCCGAGAATGAGTTCCCCAGTCTCTTCGCAAACAACGGAACTCTGACCCACCTCCATTCAGCTGCTCTCAGCTCAGCCCCTGTAGCTTATCCTGCACTGAATAGAGGTGGGTCAGCGTTGCGATGTTTGCGAAGAGAGACTGGGGAAATCATTCTTGGCTCTGGGGTGGGGATCAAAATCGGCAATTCCGGGACCCCGCCAACACATCTTTAACCCGCCCACACAACGATCGGGAAATACAGAATAATTACACATAATGCTTGAACGTCAGGTCTTTGTGATATACATATATAATATGATTTTTTGTGAGCTCTAAATAATGTAGCCCATTTCTTTTCACTTCATACGCTACGTATGAAGTGAAAAGAAATGGGCTACATTCTCTAGAGCTCACAAAAAATCATATTATATATGTATAAATAACATGGCAGCCTCCACAGCAACATGTGTGTGGAGGCTGCCATGTTTCCAAGCGTCTGAGCTTGCTCTGAAAAGTCCCAGCTTTTCCAGCACACTGGAAGCGCTGGGACTTACGTCACCAGAGCGCTCAGAAAACGCCAGCCATCTCACTTGCAAGTGTGAGAAAAACGCTCCAAGCGAGTTCCAGTTCGCTTGGAGCGCTGCCCGAACGCAGCCTAAAATGCTGCTTAGAAATCCTTTACAATGGGAGGTGGCTACTGAGGAACTTTTGAGGTAAAAACATAATTTATGCTTACCTGATAAATTTATTTCTCTTGTAGTGTATCCAGTCCACGGATCATCCATTACTTATGGGATATTAACTCCTCCCCAACAGGAAGTGCAAGAGGATTCACCCAGCAGAGCTGCTATATAGCTCCTCCCCTAACTGCCATTACCAGTCATTCGACCGAAAACATGCAGAGAAAGGAAAACCATAGGGTGCAGTGGTGACTGTAGTTTAATGGAAAAATTACCTGCCTTAAAGTGACAGGGCGGGCCGTGGACTGGATACACTACAAGAGAAATAAATTTATCAGGTAAGCATAAATTATGTTTTCTCTTGTTAAGTGTATCCAGTCCACGGATCATCCATTACTTATGGGATACCAATACCAAAGCTAAAGTACACGGATGACGGGAGGGACAGGCAGGCTCTTTATACGGAAGGAACCACTGCCTGAAGAACCTTTCTCCCAAAAACAGCCTCCGAAGAAGCAAAAGTGTCAAATTTGTAAAATTTGGAAAAAGTATGAAGAGAAGACTAAGTTGCAGCCTTGCAAATCTGTTCAACAGAAGCCTCATTCTTAAAGGCCCAAGTGGAAGCCACAGCTCTAGTAGAATGTGCTGTAATTCTTTCAGGAGGCTGCTGTCCAGCAGTCTCATAGGCTAACCGTATTATGCTACGAAGCCAAAAGGAGAGAGAGGTAGCCGAAGCTTTTTGACCTCTCCTCTGACCAGAATAAACGACAAACAGGGAAGACGTTTGTCGAAAATCCTTAGTTGCCTGTAGATAAAATTTCAGGGCACGGACTACATCTAGATTGTGTAGCAGACGTTCCTTTTTCGAAGAAGGATTAGGACACAAAGATGGAACCACAATCTCTTGATTGATATTCCTGTTAGTGACCACCTTAGGTAGGAACCCAGGTTTAGTACGCAGAACTACCTTGTCTGAATGAAAAATCAGATAAGGAGAATCACAATGTAAGGCAGATAACTCAGAGACTCTTCGAGCCGAGGAAATCGCCATTAAAAACAGAACTTTCCAAGATAACAACTTGATATCAATGGAATGAAGTTGTTCAAACGGAACCCCCTGTAAAACATTAAGAACTAAGTTCAAACTCCATGGTGGAGCAACAGTTTTAAACACAGGCTTGATCCTAGCTAAAGCCTGACAAAAAGCTTGAACGTCCGGAACTTCTGACAGACGTTTGTGTAAAAGAATGGACAGAGCTGAAATCTGTCCCTTTAAGGAACTAGCGGATAAACCCTTTTCTAAACCTTCTTGTAGAAAAGACAATATCCTCGGAATCCTAACCTTACTCCATGAGTAACTCTTGGATTCGCACCAATATAAGTATTTGCGCCATATCTTATGGTAAATCTTTCTGGTAACAGGCTTCCTAGCCTGTATTAAGGTATCAATAACTGACTCAGAAAAACCACGTTTTGATAAAATCAAGCGTTCAATTTCCAAGCAGTCAGCTTCAGAGAAATTAGATTTTGATGTTTGAAGGGACCCTGGATCAGAAGGTCCTGTTTCAGAGGTAGCGACCAAGGTGGACAGGATGACATGTCCACTAGATCTGCATACCAAGTCCTGCGTGGCCATGCAGGCGCTATTAGAATCACTGATGCTCTCTCCTGTTTGATTCTGGCAATCAATCGAGGAAGCATCGGGAAGGGTGGAAACACATAAGCCATCCCGAAGGTCCAAGGTGCTGTCAAAGCATCTATCAGAACCGCTCCCGGATCCCTGGATCTGGACCCGTAACGAGGAAGCTTGGCGTTCTGTCGAGACGCCATGAGATCTATCTCTGGTTTGCCCCAACGTCGAAGTATTTGGGCAAAGACCTCCGGATGAAGTTCCCACTCCCCCGGATGAAAAGTCTGACGACTTAAGAAATCCGCCTCCCAGTTCTCCACTCCCGGGATGTGGATTGCTGACAGGTGGCAAGAGTGAGACTCTGCCCTGCGAATTATCTTTGATACTTCCATCATTGCTAGGGAGCTTCTTGTCCCTCCCTGATGGTTGATGTAAGCTACAGTCGTGATGTTGTCCGACTGAAACCTGATGAACCCCCGAGTTGTTAACTGGGGCCAAGCCAGAAGGGCATTGAGAACTGCTCTCAATTCCAGAATGTTTATTGGTAGGAGACTCTCCTCCTGATTCCATTGTCCCTGAGCCTTCAGAGAATTCCAGACAGCGCCCCAACCTAGTAGGCTGGCGTCTGTTGTTACAATTGTCCAGTCCGGCCTGCTGAATGGCATCCCCCTGGACAGATGTGGCCGAGAAAGCCACCATAGAAGAGAATTTCTGGTCTCTTGATCCAGATTCAGAGTAGGGGACAAGTCTGAGTAATCCCCATTCCACTGACTTAGCATGCACAATTGCAGCGGTCTGAGATGTAGGCGTGCAAAGGGTACTATGTCCATTGCTGCTACCATTAAGCCGATCACCTCCATGCATTGAGCTACTGACGGGTGTTGAATGGAATGAAGGACACGGCATGCATTTTGAAGCTTTGTTAACCTGTCTTCTGTCAGGTAAATCTTCATTTCTACAGAATCTATAAGAGTCCCCAAGAAGGGAACTCTTGTGAGTGGAAAGAGAGAACTCTTCTTTTCGTTCACCTTCCATCCATGCGACCTTAGAAATGCCAGTACTAACTCTGTATGAGACTTGGCAGTTTGAAAGCTTGAAGCTTGTATCAGAATGTCGTCTAGGTACGGAGCTACCGCAATTCCTCGCGGTCTTAGTACCGCCAGAAGTGAGCCCAGAACCTTTGTGAAGATTCTCGGAGCCGTAGCCAATCCGAATGGAAGAGCTACAAACTGGTAATGCCTGTCTAGAAAGGCAAACCTTAGATACCGGTAATGATCTTTGTGAATCGGTATGTGAAGGTAAGCATCCTTTAAATCCACTGTGGTCATGTACTGACCCTTTTGGATCATGGGTAAAATTGTCCGAATAGTTTCCATTTTGAACGATGGAATTCTTAGGAATTTGTTTAGGATCTTTAAATCCAAGATTGGCCTGAAAGTTCCCTCTTTTTTGGGAACCACAAACAGATTTGAGTAAAACCCTTGTCCTTGTTCCGACCGCGGAACCGGATGGATCACTCCCATTAATAAAAGATCTTGTACGCAGCGTAGAAACGCCTCTTTCTTTATTTGGTTTGTTGACAACCTTGACAGATGAAATCTCCCTCTTGGGGGAGAGAATTTGAAGTCTAGAAGGTATCCCTGAGATATGATCTCTAACGCCCAGGGATCCTGGACATCTCTTGCCCAAGCCTGGGCGAAGAGAGAAAGTCTGCCCCCCACTAGATCCGTTCCCGGATCGGGGGCCCTCGATTCATGCTGTCTTAGGGGCAGCAGCAGGTTTCCTGGCCTGCTTGCCCTTGTTCCAGGACTGGTTAGGTCTCCAGCCTTGTCTGTAGCGAGCAACAGCTCCTTCCTGTTTTGGTGCAGAGGAAGTTGATGCTGCTCCTGCTTTGAAATTACGAAAGGAACGAAAATTAGACTGTCTAGCCTTAGGTTTGGCTCTGTCTTGAGGCAGGGCATGGCCTTTACCTCCTGTAATGTCAGCGATAATTTCTTTCAACCCGGGCCCGAATAAGGTCTGCCCTTTGAAAGGTATATTAAGCAATTTAGATTTAGAAGTAACGTCAGCTGACCAGGATTTTAGCCACAGTGCTCTGCGTGCCTGAATGGCGAATCCGGAATTCTTAGCCGTAAGTTTAGTTAAATGTACTACGGCATCTGAAATAAATGAGTTAGCTAACTTAAGGGCTTTAAGCTTGTGTGTAATCTCATCTAATGGAGCTGATTCAAGTGTCTATTCCAGAGACTCAAACCAAAATGCTGCTGCAGCCGTGACAGGCGCAATGCATGCAAGAGGTTGCAATATAAAACCTTGTTGAACAAACATTTTCTTAAGGTAACCCTCTAACTTTTTATCCATTGGATCTGAAAAGGCACAGCTATCCTCCACCGGGATAGTGGTACGCTTAGCTAAAGTAGAAACTGCTCCCTCCACCTTAGGGACCGTTTGCCATAAGTCCCGTGTGGTGGCGTCTATTGGAAACATCTTTCTAAATATCGGAGGGGGTGAGAACGGCACACCGGGTCTATCCCACTCCTTAGTAACAATTTCAGTAAGTCTCTTAGGTATAGGAAAAACGTCAGTACTCGCCGGTACCGCAAAATATTTATCCAACCTACACATTTTCTCTGGTATTGCAACTGTGTTACAATCATTCAGAGCCGCTAACACCTCCCCTAGTAATACACGGAGGTTTTCCAGCTTAAATTTAAAATTTGAAATATCTGAATCCAGTTTGTTTGGATCAGAACCGTCACCCGCAGAATGAAGCTCTCCGTCCTCATGTTCTGCAAATTGTGACGCAGTGTCTGACATGGCCCTAATATTATCAGCGCACTCTGTTCTCACCCCAGAGTGATCACGCTTACCTCTTAGTTCTGGTAATTTAGCCAAAACTTCAGTCATAACAGTAGCCATATCCTGTAATGTGATTTGTAATGGCCGCCCAGATGTACTCGGCGCTACAATATCACGCACCTCCCGAGCGGGAGATGCAGGTACTGACACGTGAGGCGAGTTAGTCGGCATAACTCTCCCCTCGTTGTTTGGTGAAATATGTTCAATTTGTACAGATTGACTTTTATTTAAAGTAGCATCAATACAGTTAGTACATAAATTTCTATTGGGCTCCACTTTGGCTTTAGCACATATAGCACAGATATCTTCCTCTGAATCAGACATGTTTAACACACTAGCAAATAAACTAGCAACTTGGAAATACTTTTCAAGTAATTTACTATAATATGAAAACGTACTGTGCCTATAAGAAGCACAGAAAAAGTTATGACAGTTGAAAATTAATAAACTGAAAAGTTATAGCATCAAATCTTTGTAAAAAACACAATTTTAGCAAAGGATTGCTCCCATTAGCAAAGGATAACTAACCCTGATAGCAGAAAAAAAAAAAAAAAATACAGAAAACAGAATTTATGTTTACCTGATAAATTACTTTCTCCAACGGTGTGTCCGGTCCACGGCGTCATCCTTACTTGTGGGATATTCTCCTCCCCAACAGGAAATGGCAAAGAGCCCAGCAAAGCTGGTCACATGATCCCTCCTAGGCTCCGCCTTCCCCAGTCATTCGACCGACGTAAAGGAGGAAAATTTGCATAGGAGAAACCATATGATACCGTGGTGACTGTAGTTAAAGAAAATAAATTATCAGACCTGATTAAAAAAACCAGGGCGGGCCGTGGACCGGACACACCGTTGGAGAAAGTAATTTATCAGGTAAACATAAATTCTGTTTTCTCCAACATAGGTGTGTCCGGTCCACGGCGTCATCCTTACTTGTGGGAACCAATACCAAAGCTTTAGGACACGGATGAAGGGAGGGAGCAAATCAGGTCACCTAGATGGAAGGCACCACGGCTTGCAAAACCTTTCTCCCAAAAATAGCCTCAGAAGAAGCAAAAGTATCAAACTTGTAAAATTTAGTAAAAGTGTGCAGTGAAGACCAAGTCGCTGCCTTACATATCTGATCAACAGAAGCCTCGTTCTTGAAGGCCCATGTGGAAGCCACAGCCCTAGTGGAATGAGCTGTGATTCTGTCAGGAGGCTGCCGTCCGGCAGTCTCGTAAGCCAATCTGATGATGCTTTTAATCCAAAAAGAGAGAGAGGTAGAAGTTGCTTTTTGACCTCTCCTTTTACCAGAATAAACAACAAACAAGGAAGATGTTTGTCTAAAATCCTTTGTAGCATCTAAATAGAATTTTAGAGCACGAACAACATCCAAATTGTGCAACAGACGTTCCTTCTTTGAAACTGGATTCGGACACAAAGAAGGTACGACTATCTCCTGGTTAATGTTTTTGTTAGAAACAACTTTCGGAAGAAAACCAGGTTTAGTACGTAAAACCACCTTATCTGCATGGAACACCAGATAAGGAGGAGAACACTGCAGAGCAGATAATTCTGAAACTCTTCTAGCAGAAGAAATTGCAACCAAAAACAAAACTTTCCAAGATAATAACTTAATATCAACGGAATGTAAGGGTTCAAACGGAACCCCCTGAAGAACTGAAAGAACTAAATTGAGACTCCAAGGAGGAGTCAAAGGTTTGTAAACAGGCTTGATTCTAACCAGAGCCTGAACAAAGGCTTGAACATCTGGCACAGCTGCCAGCTTTTTGTGAAGTAACACAGACAAGGCAGAAATCTGTCCCTTCAAGGAACTTGCAGATAATCCTTTCTCCAAACCTTCTTGAAGAAAACAGAATTTATGTTTACCTGATAAATTACTTTCTCCAACGGTGTGTCCGGTCCACGGCGTCATCCTTACTTGTGGGATATTCTCTTCCCCAACAGGAAATGGCAAAGAGCCCAGCAAAGCTGGTCACATGATCCCTCCTAGGCTCCGCCTACCCCAGTCATTCGACCGACGTTAAGGAGGAATATTTGCATAGGAGAAACCATATGATACCGTGGTGACTGTAGTTAAAGAAAATAAATTATCAGACCTGATTAAAAAACCAGGGCGGGCCGTGGACCGGACACACCGTTGGAGAAAGTAATTTATCAGGTAAACATAAATTCTGTTTTCTCCAACATAGGTGTGTCCGGTCCACGGCGTCATCCTTACTTGTGGGAACCAATACCAAAGCTTTAGGACACGGATGATGGGAGGGAGCAAATCAGGTCACCTAGATGGAAGGCACCACGGCTTGCAAAACCTTTCTCCCAAAAATAGCCTCAGAAGAAGCAAAAGTTAAACACTAAAAAACTCTAAGCCATCTCCGTGGAGATGTTGCCTGTACAACGGCAAAGAGAATGACTGGGGTAGGCGGAGCCTAGGAGGGATCATGTGACCAGCTTTGCTGGGCTCTTTGCCATTTCCTGTTGGGGAAGAGAATATCCCACAAGTAAGGATGACGCCGTGGACCGGACACACCTATGTTGGAGAAAGGATAGAATCTTAGGAATTTTTACCTTGTCCCAAGGGAATCCTTTAGATTCACACCAACAGATATATTTTTTCCATATTTTGTGGTAAATTTTTCTAGTTACAGGCTTTCTGGCCTGAACAAGAGTATCAATGACAGAATCTGAGAATCCTCGCTTTGATAAGATCAAGCGTTCAATCTCCAAGCAGTCAGTTGGAGTGAGACCAGATTCGGATGTTCGAACGGACCTTGAACAAGAAGGTCTCGTCTCAAAGGTAGCTTCCATGGTGGAGCCGATGACATATTCACCAGGTCTGCTTACCAAGTCCTGCGTGGCCACGCAGGAGCTATCAAGATCACCGATGCCCTCTCCTGCTTGATCCTGGCTACCAGCCTGGGGATGAGAGGAAACGGCGGGAATACATAAGCTAGTTTGAAGGTCCAAGGTGCTACTAGTGCATCTACTAGAGTCGCCTTGGGATCCCTGGATCTGGACCCGTAGCAAGGAACCTTGAAGTTCTGACGAGAGGCCATCAGATCCATGTCTGGAATGCCCCACAGTTGAGTAATTTGGGCAAAGATTTCCGGATGGAGTTCCCACTCCCCCGGATGAAATGTCTGACGACTCAGAAAATCCGCTTCCCAATTTTCCACTCCTGGGATGTGGATTGCAGACAAGTGGCAGGAGTGAGTCTCCGCCCATTGAATGATTTTGGTCACTTCTTCCATCGCCAGGGAACTCCTTGTTCCCCCCTGATGGTTGATGTACGCAACAGTTGTCATGTTGTCTGATTGAAACCGTATGAACTTGGCCTTTGCTAGCTGAGGCCAAGCCTTGAGAGCATTGAATATCGCTCTCAGTTCCAGAATATTTATCGGTAGAAGAGATTCTTCCCGAGACCAAAGACCCTGAGCTTTCAGGGGTCCCCAGACCGCGCCCCAGCCCACCAGGCTGGCGTCGGTTGTGACAATTACCCACTCTGGTCTGCGGAAGCTCATCCCCTGTGACAGGTTGTCCAGGGACAGCCACCAACGGAGTGAATCTCTGGTCCTCTGATTTACTTGTATCGTCGGAGACAAGTCTGTATAGTCCCCATTCCACTGACTGAGCATGCACAGTTGTAATGGTCTTAGATGAATGCGCGCAAAAGGAACTATGTCCATTGCCGCTACCATCAAACCTATTACTTCCATGCACTGCGCTATGGAAGGAAGAGGAACAGAATGAAGTATTTGACAAGAGTTCAGAAGTTTTGTTTTTCTGGCCTCTGTCAGAAAAATCCTCATTTCTAAGGAGTCTATTATTGTTCCCAAGAAGGGAACCCTTGTTGACGGAGATAGAGAACTCTTTTCTACGTTCACTTTCCATCCGTGAGATCTGAGAAAGGCCAAGACAATGTCCGTGTGAGCCTTTGCTTGAGGAAGGGACGACGCTTGAATCAGAATGTCGTCCAAGTAAGGTACTACTGCAATGCCCCTTGGTCTTAGCACCGCTAGAAGGGACCCTAGTACCTTTGTGAAAATCCTTGGAGCAGTGGCTAATCCGAACGGAAGTGCCACAAACTGGTAATGCTTATCCAGGAATGCGAACCTTAGGAACCGATGATGTTCCTTGTGGATAGGAATATGTAGATACGCATCCTTTAAATCCACCGTGGTCATGAATTGACCTTCCTGGATGGAAGGAAGAATTGTTCGAATGGTTTCCATTTTGAACGATGGAACCTTGAGAAACTTGTTTAGGATCTTGAGATCTAAGATTGGTCTGAACGTTCCCTCTTTTTTGGGAACTACGAACAGATTGGAGTAGAACCCCATCCCTTGTTCTCCTAATGGAACAGGATGAATCACTCCCATTTTTAACAGGTCTTCTACACAATGCAAGAATGCCTGTTTTTTTATGTGGTCTGAAGACAATTGAGACCTGTGGAACCTCCCCCTTGGGGGAAGCCCCTTGAATTCCAGAAGATAACCTTGGGAGACTATTTCTAGCGCCCAAGGATCCAGAACATCTCTTGCCCAAGCCTGAGCGAAGAGAGAGAGTCTGCCCCCCACCAGATCCGGTCCCGGATCGGGGGCCAACATCTCATGCTGTCTTGGTAGCAGTGGCAGGTTTCTTGGCCTGCTTTCCTTTGTTCCAGCCTTGCATTGGTCTCCAGGCTGGTTTGGCTTGAGAAGTATTACCCTCCTGCTTAGAGGACGTAGCACTTGGGGCTGGTCCGTTTCTGCGAAAGGGATGAAAATTAGGTTTATTTTTGGCCTTGAAAGACCTATCCTGAGGAAGGGCGTGGCCCTTGCCCCCAGTGATATCAGAGATAATCTCTTTCAAGTCAGGGCCAAACAGCGTTTTCCCCTTGAAAGGAATGTTAAGCAATTTGTTCTTGGAAGACGCATCCGCTGACCAAGATTTTAACCAAAGCGCTCTGCGCGCCACAATAGCAAACCCAGAATTTTTCGCCGCTAACCTAGCCAATTGCAAAGTGGCGTCTAGGGTGAAAGAATTAGCCAATTTGAGAGCACGAATTCTGTCCATAATCTCCTCATAAGAAGAAGAATTATTATTGATCGCCTTTTCTAGCTCATCGAACCAGAAACACGCGGCTGTAGTGACAGGGACAATGCATGAAATTGGTTGTAGAAGGTAACCTTGCTGAACAAACATCTTTTTAAGCAAACCTTCTAATTTTTTATCCATAGGATCTTTGAAAGCACAACTATCTTCTATGGGTATAGTGGTGCGTTTGTTTAGAGTAGAAACCGCCCCCTCGACCTTGGGGACTGTCTGCCATAAGTCCTTTCTGGGGTCGACCATAGGAAACAATTTTTTAAATATGGGGGGAGGGACGAAAGGTATACCGGGCCTTTCCCATTCTTTATTTACAATGTCCGCCACCCGCTTGGGTATAGGAAAAGCTTCGGGGGGCCCCGGGACCTCTAGGAACTTGTCCATTTTACATAGTTTCTCTGGAATGACCAAATTCTCACAATCATCCAGAGTGGATAACACCTCCTTAAGCAGAGCGCGGAGATGTTCCAACTTAAATTTAAATGAAATCACATCAGGTTCAGCTTGTTGAGAAATTTTCCCTGAATCTGAAATTTCTCCCTCAGACAAAACCTCCCTGGCCCCCTCAGACTGGTGTAGGGGCCCTTCAGAACCAATATCATCAGCGTCCTCATGCTCTTCAGTATTTTCTAAAACAGAGCAGTCGCGCTTTCGCTGATAAGTGGGCATTTTGGCTAAAATGTTTTTGATAGAATTATCCATTACAGCCGTTAATTGTTGCATAGTAAGGAGTATTGGCGCGCTAGATGTACTAGGGGCCTCCTGTGTGGGCAAGACTGGTGTAGACGAAGGAGGGGATGATGCAGTACCATGCTTACTCCCCTCACTTGAGGAATCATCTTGGGCATCATTTTCTCTAAATTTTGTGTCACATAAATCACATCTATTTAAATGAGAAGGAACCTTGGCTTCCCCACATTCAGAACACAGTCTATCTGATAGTTCAGACATGTTAAACAGGCATAAACTTGATAACAAAGTACAAAAAACGTTTTAAAATAAAACCGTTACTGTCACTTTAAATTTTAAACTGAACACACTTTATTACTGCAATTGCGAAAAAGTATGAAGGAATTGTTCAAAATTCACCAAAATTTCACCACAGTGTCTTAAAGCCTTAAAAGTATTGCACACCAAATTTGGAAGCTTTAACCCTTAAAATAACGGAACCGGAGCCGTTTTTATATTTAACCCCTTTACAGTCCCTGGTATCTGCTTTGCTGAGACCCAACCAAGCCCAAAGGGGAATACGATACCAAATGACGCCTTCAGAAAGTCTTTTCTATGTATCAGAGCTCCTCACACATGCATCTGCATGTCATGCTTCTCAAAAACAAGTGCGCAATACAGGCGCGAAAATGAGACTCTGCCTATGATTAGGGAAAGCCCCTAGAGAATAAGGTGTCCAATACAGTGCCTGCCAGTTATTTTACAAAATTCCCAAGATTAAAATAATTCCTCAAGGCTATGGAGTATAAAATATGTTTATATATAAATCGATTTAGCCCAGAAAATGTCTACAGTCTTAAAAAGCCCTTGTGAAGCCCTTTTTTTTCTGTCTGTAATAAAAATGGCTTACCGGATCCCATAGGGAAAATGACAGCTTCCAGCATTACATCGTCTTGTTAGAATGTGTCATACCTCAAGCAGCAAAAGTCTGCTCACTGTTCCCCCAACTGAAGTTAATTCCTCTCAACAGTCCTGTGTGGAAACAGCCATCGATTTTAGTAACGGTTGCTAAAATCATTTTCCTCTTACAAACAGAAATCTTCAGTTAAACACTAAAAAACTCTAAGCCATCTCCGTGGAGATGTTGCCTGTACAACGGCAAAGAGAATGACTGGGGAAGGCGGAGCCTAGGAGGGATCATGTGACCAGCTTTGCTGGGCTCTTTGCCATTTCCTGTTGGGGAGGAGAATATCCCACAAGTAAGGATGACGCCGTGGACCGGACACACCTATGTTGGAGAAATAAACGTTTTTTTTTATCACAGTCAACTACAATCTCACAGCTCTGCTGTGAGTGATTACCTCCCTCAAAACAAGTTTTGAAGACCCCTGAGTTCTGTAGAGATGAACCGGATCATGCAGGGAAGACAATAAACCTCTGACTGAATTTTTTGATGCGTAGCAAAAGCGCCAAAAAAGGCCCCTCCCCCTCACACATAACAGTGAGAGAGATCAGTAAACTGTCATAAATTAAATAAAACGACTGCCAAGTGGAAAAAAATAGTGCCCAAAACATTTTTTCACCCAGTACCTCAGAAAATTAAACGATTTTACATGCCAGCAAAAAACGTTTAACATTAATAAATTGAGTGTTATTAAAAAGCCTGTTGCTAGTCCCTGCAAATTAGGCTAAAGTTTTATGCATACAGTATAATTCCAGTGAAGTGCCATTCCCCAGAATACTGAAGTGTAAAATATACATACATGACAGCCTGATACCAGTTGCTGCTACTGCATTTAAGGCTGAGTTTACATTATATCGGTATGGCAGAATTTTCTCATCAATTCCATTGTCAGAAAATAATAAACTGCTACATACCTCTTTGCAGATTAATCTGCCCGCTGTCCCCTGATCTGAAGTTTACCTCTCCTCAGATGGCCGAGAAACAGCAATATGATCTTAACTACTCCGGCTAAAATCATAGAAAAACTCAGGTAGATTCTTCTTCAAATTCTACCAGAGAAGGAATAACACACTCCGGTGCTATTATAAAATAACAAACTTTTGATTGAAGGTATGAAACTAAGTATAATCACCACAGTCCTCTCACACATCCTATCTATTCGTTGGGTGCAAGAGAATGACTGGTAATGGCAGTTAGGGGAGGAGCTATATAGCAGCTCTGCTGGGTGAATCCTTGTGCACTTCCTGTTGGGGAGGAGTTAATATCCCATAAGTAATGGATGATCCGTGGACTGGATACACTTAACAAGAGAAATATCTTTCTTTTTTACATAGAGATGTTCAGGTGATATTTTCTAATCAGCTTTTTACAGCTATGCTGCATCACTTTCAAGTGTTTAAACATTTGGGTATTATGGCCCTTTAAGCTGCATTAAATTTGTAGCTCACTGTTTTATGGAATCAAATTATAGTTTTGGTTTTTTTTCCCTCAAATATATTTCGTACAGGTGCTAATTGTAAGTCTAACCTGCTGTTGTACCTATAATGTATTCTACCTACAGGGGTAAAGGAGATTGATATTGCAGCATCACTGGAGCATGTCCGGGATCAGCGAGCTGGTATGGTTCGGACTAAGGTAAACAGATTTGTACATTAATTAGTTTCTATCATATGTGCATGGTGTTTGGAACTTTCTCAGTTTGGACTTGGAAAATTATTATTCATCTAGTTTTTAGAGTCATCACACCCTAATGGCTTTATCCTGATATGATCTAATTTGTATTTGTCAGACACTCCCATTTATTGTCTACTAAAGATCCATATAGAGATGCTGACCATCAATGACTTTATATACAATTATTTGGAGTGACTTTTGCTATACTGCACATCATGACTCATTCTCATTGGCTCCCAACTCATTTCTGTTGTATCTTCTCCTCTACAGGATCAGTTTGAATTTGCCCTTACTGCAGTGGCCGAGGAAGTGAATGCTATTCTTAAAGCGTTGCCTCAGTAACAAGCGGACCGACCCCTTTGGTGTTGTGACATTGCTCCTGCCTTACAGGGATGGCAGCTTCACCCACCCATAAATACTCATTATTTGTATTCTCTGCTCCTCATGCCCAGGACCCAGGGCTGCCTTTCCTTGTCCTGTATACATTTTCGCTTTGCCTTGCTTCTGTCCCTCTGAATTTCATGATTTTAATCATAACTTTTGCTACCTCATTGTCCATGTCCAACACCCGTTTCTAGAGTATAGCAATGTATATTCATGCAATGCATTTCATTGCCTCTAGCAGCAGGTGTAACCCGTCTCTTACATTTTGTCTGGGGAGAAAGACACAGCTATGGTGACCCATTTATCTTGAGGAAGGTGGTACAATAGCCTAGTGTTCTGTATAGATAACGTGTCATCTCATTTTTACATGTGACTTAATCCCTCTTGCTGCTGAAAATGATTTTAAAACTGTGGATTAGGTCATGTTAACCTGAATAACCGTAAAGTCAGATCTTCCAGGCACTTAATGCATAGGTAACATAATTATATGGGTCATCAAGCCTGTTCTCAATAGCCAATATAGCTATGTTCAGAACATTAGTGAGAAAACATAATAGAAATATGTAACTCTTTCAGTGAAAGATACAAATCTTCTGCACACACCTATAGAAAAAGCCTTGGCTACCCTGGAGGGTCACTCCAGTTTGCTCAGCCCTCTATGGTAGAGAAACTACAAAGAGAAGCATGGATTAAAAAAACAACAAAAAAAAAACAATCTTTGCTATAAAACGTTAATTTTCTACAATCCATGTCTTTTTCTAGGCAAGAAAGGTGTGAAAGGGACATAATGATGCCAACATAAAATGCTCTAATTTCCATAACTGATTCTAGATAACTACGTGTTTAAAGCCTGCAATGGGGTTAAACACATAGGTAAAGTTTCACTCAAGACCCACAAGCATTACAGCTCCCGAGCAGAACACAGCTGGTGATTGGCAGGTTATCAGACTACTGATCCTGGTACACTGGCTATATTCTGAATGAGAGCCAAAAAAGTGTTTGTTTTTTTCCTATTTGTTTAACCACTTTGTGGATGCTAAACACAGAGTTATTTAGGGTCATATTGACCCTTTAAGATTCTTTCCTTTCCCTAGGGATCATCTAATTGAAGTATCATAGGGTAGCCTGTGCCAGATTGTGGAAGATTTTGGAGCATAAAGACTTATTCCTGACTATCCAAGTACATATTGTAAACACTAATATAACGCACTGCTATAGCTTACCATTTCCTTCCTACATGATACTGTAAACGCAGTCTCATAACCTTGCTGCTCTATTGCACTTTGCCTTTCATCCTTACCTTCAGCCTGCATGCCCTCTCCTTTTCTAAGGGTGCTGCATTTTTCCTTGGGAGGATCATACGGGGGTAGCAAGTCTGAACCATGATAGCTCCTTTACTCCCTCAGTTCTCTCTTCATACTGCAACATATGTACCTTTGTCATTGCCAAAAAAAAAGAAAATCATTTCTATAGAAATATTATAGACTTTAATTTTGTATTTTGATGTCAATAAAGTATTTGTGTTGGGTTTGTGCAACTGCAAAACAATACCCAGTCGTGTTGTGTTAATCACAAGTCACATGGTTATTTATGATGATGGAGCTGTGTGCTTGATGTATAGACGGACAAATCTCCACAAACACGAAAAAGTAGGTATAGTCAGCACTAAAGAAAACAATTCTAGCCTATAGAGACGTCCTAACGTGCTTCCCATTCATAGTTTTATATGTTCACTAATCCTTTCTCTTTGTGACACTCAACACAACTTGCAAAATAATGTGATTCAAAGATTTGTACCCATCACAACCATGAGTTGCATATCCAGCTCTATTATAATCAACGGAGCAGCATCTATCTCATAACTGTTCATTTCTTGGCACATAGTACCACTGCTAAGGACACTTACAGAAGCACATTTACAGCCTAACTGAAGTAAAAAATAAATAAATATGAAGCAGTCCACTCTAACATATGCAAAAAATTGAAAACAAAGAAAATGATCACCTGCTATCCAGAGGTGTATGAGACCTTTTATAAGGTGTGTGTGTTGCCATTAGTAGATAGGGGCTCCTTCCACCAGCTATTCCTTATAAGGTAAATATGATAGGTAGGCAATACTGATTTTATGCCAGTCACCTAACAAAAGCAGAGGTAGCAAATTCCTTAATTGGAAAGAGGATGTTTATGATGGAGTCTCATCCCCCTTTGTGGTTTATGGAGAAAGATAGGTGCTCACACACCGTCTTAGGTGATCACCATTAGACCTGAGACCCCTCATTCAAAATATGGAAAATAAACTGTAATAATAAATCAAACAGGTAGATAGAAGCTCCATAGGAATCTCCTTGTGTCCTGGGATTTTATATAAAAACAGAATTTATGTTTACCTGATAAATTACTTTCTCCAACGGTGTGTCCGGTCCACGGCGTCATCCTTACTTGTGGGATATTCTCTTCCCCAACAGGAAATGGCAAAGAGCCCAGCAAAGCTGGTCACATGATCCCTCCTAGGCTCCGCCTACCCCAGTCATTCGACCGACGTTAAGGAGGAATATTTGCATAGGAGAAACCATATGATACCGTGGTGACTGTAGTTAAAGAAAATAAATTATCAGACCTGATTAAAAAACCAGGGCGGGCCGTGGACCGGACACACCGTTGGAGAAAGTAATTTATCAGGTAAACATAAATTCTGTTTTCTCCAACATAGGTGTGTCCGGTCCACGGCGTCATCCTTACTTGTGGGAACCAATACCAAAGCTTTAGGACACGGATGAAGGGAGGGAGCAAATCAGGTCACCTAAATGGAAGGCACCACGGCTTGCAAAACCTTTCTCCCAAAAATAGCCTCAGAAGAAGCAAAAGTATCAAACTTGTAAAATTTGGTAAAAGTGTGCAGTGAAGACCAAGTCGCTGCCCTACATATCTGATCAACAGAAGCCTCGTTCTTGAAGGCCCATGTGGAAGCCACAGCCCTAGTGGAATGAGCTGTGATTCTTTCAGGAGGCTGCCGTCCGGCAGTCTCGTAAGCCAATCTGATGATGCTTTTAATCCAAAAAGAGAGAGAGGTAGAAGTTGCTTTTTGACCTCTCCTTTTACCAGAATAAACAACAAACAAGGAAGATGTTTGTCTAAAATCCTTTGTAGCATCTAAATAGAATTTTAGAGCGCGAACAACATCCAAATTGTGCAACAAACGTTCCTTCTTCGAAACTGGTTTCGGACACAAAGAAGGCACGACTATCTCCTGGTTAATGTTTTTGTTAGAAACAACTTTTGGAAGAAAACCAGGTTTAGTACGTAAAACCACCTTATCTGCATGGAACACCAGATAAGGAGGAGAACACTGCAGAGCAGATAATTCTGAAACTCTTCTAGCAGAAGAAATTGCAACCAAAAACAAAACTTTCCAAGATAATAACTTAATATCAACGGAATGTAAGGGTTCAAACGGAACCCCCTGAAGAACTGAAAGAACTAAGTTGAGACTCCAAGGAGGAGTCAAAGGTTTGTAAACAGGCTTGATTCTAACCAGAGCCTGAACAAAGGCTTGAACATCTGGCACAGCTGCCAGTTTTTTGTGAAGTAACACAGACAAGGCAGAAATCTGTCCCTTCAAGGAACTTGCAGATAATCCTTTCTCCAATCCTTCTTGAAGAAAGGATAGAATCTTAGGAATCTTTACCTTGTCCCAAGGGAATCCTTTAGATTCACACCAACAGATATATTTTTTCCATATTTTGTGGTAAATTTTTCTAGTTACAGGCTTTCTGGCCTGAACAAGAGTATCAATAACAGAATCTGAGAACCCTCGTTTTGATAAGATCAAGCGTTCAATCTCCAAGCAGTCAGCTGGAGTGAGACCAGATTCGGATGTTCGAACGGACCTTGAACAAGAAGGTCTCGTCTCAAAGGTAGCTTCCATGGTGGAGCCGATGACATATTCACCAGATCTGCATACCAAGTCCTGCGTGGCCACGCAGGAGCTATCAAGATCACCGACGCCCTCTCCTGATTGATCCTGGCTACCAGCCTGGGGATGAGAGGAAACGGCGGGAATACATAAGCTAGTTTGAAGGTCCAAGGTGCTACTAGTGCATCTACTAGAGTCGCCTTGGGATCCCTGGATCTGGACCCGTAGCAAGGAACCTTGAAGTTCTGCCGAGAGGCCATCAGATCCATGTCTGGAATGCCCCACCGTTGAGTAATTTGGGCAAAGATTTCCGGATGGAGTTCCCACTCCCCCGGATGTAATGTCTGACGACTCAGAAAATCCGCTTCCCAATTTTCCACTCCTGGGATGTGGATTGCAGACAGGTGGCAGGAGTGAGTCTCCGCCCATTGAATGATTTTGGTCACTTCTTCCATCGCCAGGGAACTCCTTGTTCCCCCCTGATGGTTGATGTACGCAACAGTCGTCATGTTGTCTGATTGAAACCGTATGAACTTGGCCTTTGCTAGCTGAGGCCAAGCCTTGAGAGCATTGAATATCGCTCTCAGTTCCAGAATATTTATCGGTAGAAGAGATTCTTCCCGAGACCAAAGACCCTGAGCTTTCAGGGATCCCCAGACCGCGCCCCAGCCCATCAGACTGGCGTCGGTCGTGACAATGACCCACTCTGGTCTGCGGAAGGTCATCCCTTGTGACAGGTTGTCCAGGGACAGCCACCAACGGAGTGAGTCTCTGGTCCTCTGATTTACTTGTATCTTCGGAGACAAGTCTGTATAGTCCCCATTCCACTGACTGAGCATGCACAGTTGTAATGGTCTTAGATGAATGCGCGCAAAAGGAACTATGTCCATTGCCGCTACCATCAAACCTATTACTTCCATGCACTGCGCTATGGAAGGAAGAGGAACGGAATGAAGTGTTTGACAAGAGTTTAGAAGTTTTGTTTTTCTGGCCTCTGTCAGAAAAATCCTCATTTCTCCAACATAGGTGTGTCCGGTCCACGGCGTCATCCTTACTTGTGGGATATTCTCTTCCCCAACAGGAAATGGCAAAGAGCCCAGCAAAGCTGGTCACATGATCCCTCCTAGGCTCCGCCTACCCCAGTCATTCTCTTTGCCGTTGTACAGGCAACATCTCCACGGAGATGGCTTAGAGTTTTTTAGTGTTTAACTGTAGTTTTTCATTATTCAATCAAGAGTTTGTTATTTTCAAATAGTGCTGGTACGTACTATTTACTCAGAAACAGAAAAGAGATGAAGAGTTCTGTTTGTATGAGGAAAATGATTTTAGCAACCGTAACTAAAATCCATGGCTGTTCCACACAGGACTGTTGAGAGCATTAACTTCAGTTGGGGGAACAGTTTGCAGTCCTTTGCTGCTTGAGGTATGACACATTCTAACAAGACGATGTAATGCTGGAAGCTGTCATTTTCCCTATGGGATCCGGTAAGCCATGTTTATTACGATTGTAAATAAGGGCTTCACAAGGGCTTATTTAGACTGTAGACATTTTTTGGGCTAAATCGATTGATATTAACACTTATTTAGCCTTGAGGAATCATTTATTCTGGGTATTTTGATATAATTATATCGGCAGGCACTGTTTTAGACACCTTATTCTTTAGGGGCTTTCCCAAAGCATAGGCAGAGTCTCATTTTCGCGCCGGTGTTGCGCACTTGTTTTTGAGAGGCATGGCATGCAGTCGCATGTGAGAGGAGCTCTGATACTGATAAAAGACTTCTGAAGGCATCATTTGGTATCGTATTCCCCTTGGGTTTGGTTGGGTCTCAGCAAAGCAGATACCAGGGACTGTAAAGGGGTTAAAGCTTAAAACGGCTCCGGTTCCGTTATTTTAAGGGTTAAAGCTTCCAAAATTGGTGTGCAATATTTTCAAGGCTTTAAGACACTGTGGTGAAAGTTTGGTGAATTTTGAACAATTCCTTCATGTTTTTTCGCAATTGCAGTAATAAAGTGTGTTCAGTTTAAAATTTAAAGTGACAGTAACGGTTTTATTTCAAAACGTTTTTTGTACTTTCTTATCAAGTTTATGCCTGTTTAACATGTCTGAACTACCAGATAGACTGTGTTCTGAATGTGGGGAAGCCAGAATTCCTATTCATTTAAATAAATGTGATTTATGTGATAATGACAATGATGCCCAAGATGATTCCTCAAGTGAGGGGAGTAAGCATGGTACTGCATCATTCCCTCCTTCGTCTACACGAGTCTTGCCCACTCAGGAGGCCCCTAGTACATCTAGCGCGCCAATACTCCTTACTATGCAACAATTAACGGCTGTAATGGATAATTCTGTCAAAAACATTTTAGCCAAAATGAACCCTTGTCAGCGTAAGCGTGGATGCTCTGTTTTAGTTACTGAAGAGCATGACGACGCTGATATTAATATCTCTGAAGGGCCCCTAACCCAATCTGAGGGAGCCAGGGAGGTTTTGTCTGAGGGAGAAATTACTGATTTAGGGAACATTTCTCAGCAGGCTGAATCTGATGTGATTACTTTTAAATTTAAATTGGAACATCTCCGCATTTTGCTTAAGGAGGTATTATCCACTCTGGATGATTGTGAAAATTTGGTCATCCCAGAGAAACTATGTAAAATGGACAAGTTCCTAGAGGTGCCGGGGCTCCCAGAAGCTTTTCCTATACCCAAGCGGGTGGCGGACATTGTTAATAAAGAATGGGAAAGGCCCGGTATTCCTTTCGTCCCTCCCCCCATATTTAAAAAATTGTTTCCTATGGTCGACCCCAGAAAGGACTTATGGCAGTCAGTCCCCAAGGTCGAGGGAGCGGTTTCTACTTTAAACAAACGCACCACTATTCCCATAGAGGATAGTTGTGCTTTCAAAGATCCTATGGATAAAAAATTAGAAGGTTTGCTTAAAAAGATGTTTGTTCAGCAGGGTTACCTTCTACAACCCATTTCATGCATTGTCCCTGTCACTACAGCCGCATATTTCTGGTTTGATGAACTGATTAAGGTGCTCGATAGTGACTCTCCTCCTTATGAGGAGATTATGGACAGAGTCAATGCTCTCAAATTGGCTAATTCTTTCACTCTAGACGCCTCTTTGCAATTGGCTAAGTTAGCGGCTAAGAATTCTGGGTTTGCTATTGTGGCGCGCAGAGCGCTTTGGTTGAAATCTTGGTCGGCTGATGCGTCTTCCAAGAACAAGCTACTAAACATTCCTTTCAAGGGGAAAACGCTGTTTGGTCCTGACTTGAAAGAGATTATCTCTGATATCACTGGGGGTAAGGGCCATGCCCTTCCTCAGGATCGGCCTTTCAAGGCAAAAAATAGACCTAATTTTCGTCCCTTTCGTAAAAACGGACCAGCCCAAGGTGCTACGTCCTCTAAGCAAGAGGGTAATACTTCTCAGGCCAAGCCAGCTTGGAGGCCAATGCAAGGCTGGAACAAGGGAAAGCAGGCAAAGAAACCTGCCACTGCTACCAAGACAGCATGAAATATCGGCCCCCGATCCGGGACCGGATCTGGTGGGGGGCAGACTCTCTCTCTTCGCTCAGGCTTGGGCAAGAGATGTTCTGGATCCTTGGGCGCTAGAAATAGTCTCCCAGGGTTATCTTCTGGAATTCAAGGGACTTCCCCCAAGGGGAAGGTTCCACAGGTCTCAGTTGTCTTCAGACCACATAAAAAGACAGGCGTTCTTACATTGTGTAGAAGACCTGTTAAAAATGGGAGTGATTCATCCTGTTCCATTGAGAGAACAAGGGATGGGGTTCTACTCCAATCTGTTCATAGTTCCCAAAAAAGAGGGAACGTTCAGACCAATCCTAGATCTCAAGATCTTAAACAAATTTCTCAAGGTCCCATCTTTCAAGATGGAAACCATTCGAACTATCCTTCCTTCCATCCAGGAAGGTCAATTCATGACCACGGTGGATTTAAAGGATGCGTATCTACATATTCCTATCCACAAGGAACATCATCGGTTCCTAAGGTTTGCATTCCTGGACAAACATTACCAGTTCGTGGCGCTTCCTTTCGGATTAGCCACTGCTCCAAGGATTTTCACAAAGGTACTAGGGTCCCTTCTAGCTGTGCTAAGACCAAGGGGCATTGCAGTTGTACCTTACCTGGACGACATTCTGATTCAAGCGTCGTCCCTCCCTCGAGCAAAGGCTCACACGGACATCGTCCTGGCCTTTCTCAGATCGCACGGCTGGAAAGTGAACGTGGAAAAGAGTTCTCTATCCCCGTCAACAAGGGTTCCCTTCTTGGGAACAATTATAGACTCCTCAGAAATGAGGATTTTTCTAACAGAGGCCAGAAAGACAAAGCTTCTGGACTCTTGTCGAATACTTCATTCCGTTCCTCTTCCTTCCGTAGCTCAGTGCATGGAAGTGATCGGGTTGATGGTAGCGACAATGGACATAGTTCCTTTTGCGCGCATTCATCTAAGACCATTACAACTGTGCATGCTCAGTCAGTGGAATGGGGACTATACAGACTTGTCTCCAAAGATACAAGTAAATCAGAGGACCAGAGACTCACTCCGTTGGTGGCTGTCCCTGGACAACCTGTCACGAGGGATGACATTCCACAGACCAGAGTGGGTCATTGTCACGACCGACGCCAGTCTGATGGGCTGGGGCGCGGTCTGGGGATCCCTGAAAGCTCAGGGTCTTTGGTCTCGGGAAGAATCTCTTCTACCGATAAATATTCTGGAACTGAGAGCGATATTCAATGCTCTCAAGGCTTGGCCTCAGCTAGCGAGGACCAAGTTCATACGGTTTCAATCAGACAACATGACGACTGTTGCGTACATCAACCATCAGGGGGGAACAAGGAGTTCCCTAGCGATGGAAGAAGTGACCAAGATTATTCTATGGGCGGAGTCTCACTCCTGCCACCTGTCTGCTATCCACATCCCGGGAGTGGAAAATTGGGAAGCGGATTTTCTGAGTCGTCAGACATTGCATCCGGGGGAGTGGGAACTCCATCCGGAAATCTTTGCCCAAGTCACTCAACTTTGGGGCATTCCAGACATGGATCTGATGGCCTCTCGTCAGAACTTCAAAGTTCCTTGCTACGGGTCCAGATCCAGGGATCCCAAGGCGGCTCTAATGGATGCACTAGTAGCACCTTGGACCTTCAAACTAGCTTATGTGTTCCCGCCGTTTCCTCTCATCCCCAGGCTGGTAGCCAGGATCAATCAGGAGAGGGCGTCGGTGATCTTGATAGCTCCTGCGTGGCCACGCAGGACTTGGTATGCAGATCTGGTGAATATGTCATCGGCTCCACCTTGGAAGCTACCTTTGAGACGAGACCTTCTTGTTCAGGGTCCGTTCGAACATCCGAATCTGGTTTCACTCCAGCTGACTGCTTGGAGATTGAACGCTTGATTTTATCGAAGCGAGGTTTCTCAGATTCTGTTATCGATACTCTCGTTCAGGCCAGAAAGCCTGTAACTAGAAAGATTTACCACAAAATTTGGAAAAAATATATCTGTTGGTGTGAATCTAAAGGATTCCCTTGGGACAAGGTTAAGATTCCTAGGACTCTATCCTTCCTTCAAGAAGGATTGGAAAAAGGATTATCGGCAAGTTCCCTGAAGGGACAGATTTCTGCCTTGTCGGTGTTACTTCACAAAAAACTGGCAGCTGTGCCAGATGTTCAAGCCTTTGTTCAGGCTCTGGTTAGAATCAAGCCTGTTTACAAACCTTTGACTCCTCCTTGGAGTCTCAATCTAGTTCTTTCAGTTCTTCAGGGGGTTCCGTTTGAACCCTTACATTCCGTTGTTTTTAGTTGCAATTTCTTCTGCTAGAAGAGTTTCAGAATTATCTGCTCTGCAGTGTTCTCCTCCTTATCTGGTGTTCCATGCAGATAAGGTGGTTTTACGTACTAAACCTGGTTTTCTTCCAAAAGTTGTTTCTAACAAAAACATTAACCAGGAGATTATCGTACCTTCTCTGTGTCCGAAACCAGTTTCAAAGAAGGAACGCTTGTTGCACAATTTGGATGTTGTTCGCGCTCTAAAATTCTATTTAGATGCTACAAAGGATTTTAGACAAACATCTTCCCTGTTTGTTGTTTATTCAGGTAAAAGGAGAGGTCAAAAAGCAACTTCTACCTCTCTCTCTTTTTGGATTAAAAGCATCATCAGATTGGCTTACGAGACTGCCGGACGGCAGCCTCCCGAAAGAATCACGGCTCATTCCACTAGGGCTGTGGCTTCCACATGGGCCTTCAAGAACGAGGCTTCTGTTGATCAGATATGTAGGGCAGCGACTTGGTCTTCACTGCACACTTTTACCAAATTTTACAAGTTTGATACTTTTGCTTCTTCTGAGGCTATTTTTGGGAGAAAGGTTTTGCAAGCCGTGGTGCCTTCCATTTAGGTGACCTGATTTGCTCCCTCCCTTCATCCGTGTCCTAAAGCTTTGGTATTGGTTCCCACAAGTAAGGATGACGCCGTGGACCGGACACACCTATGTTGGAGAAAACAGAATTTATGTTTACCTGATAAATTTCTTTCTCCAACGGTGTGTCCGGTCCACGGCCCGCCCTGGTTTTTTAATCAGGTCTGATAATTTATTTTCTTTAACTACAGTCACCACGGTACCATATGGTTTCTCCTATGCTATTATTCCTCCTTAACGTCGGTCGAATGACTGGGGTAGGCGGAGCCTAGGAGGGATCATGTGACCAGCTTTGCTGGGCTCTTTGCCATTTCCTGTTGGGGAAGAGAATATCCCACAAGTAAGGATGACGCCGTGGACCGGACACACCGTTGGAGAAAGAAATTTATCAGGTAAACATAAATTCTGTTTTCTAAGGAGTCTATTATTGTTCCCAAGAAGGGAACCCTTGTCGACAGAGATAGAGAACTCTTTTCCACGTTCACTTTCCATCCGTGAGATCTGAGAAAGGCCAGGACTATGTCCGTGTGAGCCTTTGCTTGAGGAAGGGACGACGCTTGAATCAGAATGTCGTCCAAGTAAGGTACTACTGCAATGCCCCTTGGTCTTAGCACCGCTAGAAGGGACCCTAGTACCTTTGTGAAAATCCTTGGAGCAGTGGCTAATCCGAAAGGAAGCGCCACGAACTGGTAATGCTTGTCCAGGAATGCGAACCTTAGGAACCGATGATGTTCCTTGTGGATAGGAATATGTAGATACGCATCCTTTAAATCCACCGTGGTCATGAATTGACCTTCCTGGATGGAAGGAAGAATTGTTCGAATGGTTTCCATTTTGAACGATGGAACCTTGAGAAACTTGTTTAAGATCTTGAGATCTAAGATTGGTCTGAACGTTCCCTCTTTTTTGGGAACTATGAACAGATTGGAGTAGAACCCCATCCCTTGTTCTCCTAATGGAACAGGATGAATCACTCCCATTTTTAACAGGTCTTCTACGCAATGTAAGAATGCCTGTCTCTTTATGTGGTCTGAAGACAATTGAGACCTGTGGAACCTCCCCCTTGGGGGAAGCCCCTTGAATTCCAGAAGATAACCTTGGGAGACTATTTCTAGTGCCCAAGGATCCAGAACATCTCTTGCCCAAGCCTGAGCGAAGAGAGAGAGTCTGCCCCCCACCAGATCCGGTCCCGGATCGGGGGCCAACATTTCATGCTGTCTTGGTAGCAGTGGCAGGTTTCTTGGCCTGCTTTCCCTTGTTCCAGCCTTGCATTGGTCTCCAGGCTGGCTTGGCTTGAGAAGTATTACCCTCTTGCTTAGAGGACGTAGCACTTGGGGCTGGTCCGTTTCTACGAAAGGGATGAAAATTAGGTTTATTTTTGGCCTTGAAAGACCTATCCTGAGGAAGGGCGTGGCCCTTACCCCCAGTGATATCAGAGATAATCTCTTTCAAGTCAGGGCCAAAGAGTGTTTTCCCCTTGAAAGGAATGTCAAGCAATTTGTTCTTGGAAGACGCATCCGCTGCCCAAGATTTTAACCAAAGCGCTCTGCGCCACAATAGCAAACCCAGAATTTTTTCGCCGCTAACCTAGCCAATTGCAAGGTGGCGTCTAGGGTGAAAGAATTAGCCAATTTAAGAGCACGAATTCTGTCCATAATCTCCTCATAAGAAGAAGAATTACTAATAATCGCCTTTCCTAGCTCATCAAACTAGAAACACGCGGCTGCAGAGACAGGGACAATGCATGCAATTGGTTGTAGAAGGGAACCTTGCTGAACAAACATCTTTAGCAGACCTTCTAATTTTTTATCCATAGGATCTTGGAAAGCACAACTATCTTCTATGGGTATAGTGGCGCGCTTGTGTAGAGTAGAAACCGCCCCCTCGACCTTGGGGACTGTCTGCCATCAGTCCTTTCTGGGGTCGACTATAGGAAAACAATTTTATAAATATGGGGGGAGGTACTAAAGGTATACCGGGCCTGTCCCATTCTTTACTAACAATGTACGCCACCCGCTTGGATATAGGAAAAGCTTCGGGGGGCCCCGGGGCCTCTAAGAACTTTTCCATTTTACATAGTGGTTCTGGAATGACCAGATAATCACAATCATCCAAATTGGATAACACCTCCTTAAGCAGAGCGCGGAGATGTTCCAACTTAAATTTAAAAGTAATCACATCAGGTTCAGCTTGTTGAGAAATGTTTCCTGAATCTGAAATTTCTCCCTCAGACAAAACCTCCCTGGCCCCCTCAGACTGGTGTAGGGGCCCTTCAGAAACCATATCATCAGCGTTCTCATGCTCTACAGAATTTTCTAAAACAGAGCAGTCGCGCTTTCACTGATAAGTGGGCATATTGGCTAAAATGTTTTTGATAGAATTATCCATTACAGCCGTTAAATGTTGCATAGTAAGGAGTATTGGCGCACTAGATGTACTAGGGGCCTCCTGTATGGGCAAGACTGGTGTAGACGAAGGAGGGGATGATGCAGTACCATGCTTACTCCCCTCACTTGAGGAATCATCTTGGGCATCATTTTTACTAAAAAAATTTTATGACATAAAATACATATAGTTAAATGAGAAGGAACCTTGGTTTCCCCACAGTCAGAACACAATCTATCTGGTAGTTCAGACATGTTAAACAGGCATAAACTTGATAACAAAGCACAAAAAACGTTTTAAAATAAAACCGTTACTGTCACTTTAAATTTTAAACTAAACACACTTTATTACTGCAATTGCGAAAAAGTATGAAGGAATTGTTCAAAATTCACCAAAATTTCACCACAGTGTCTTAAAGCCTTAAAAGTATTGCACACCAAATTTGGAAGCTTTAACCCTTAAAATAACGGAACCGGAGCCGTTTTTATATTTAACCCCTTTACAGTCCCTGGAATCTGCTTTGCTGAGACCCAACCAAGCCCAAAGGGGAATACGATACCAAATGATGCCTTCAGAAAGACTTTTCTATGTATCAGAGCTCCACACACATGCAGCTGCATGCCATGCTGTCCTCAAAAACAAGTGCGCCATACCGGCGCGAAAATGAGGCTCTGACTATGATTAGGGAAAGCCCCTAAAGAATAAGGTGTCAAAAACAGTGCCTGCCGATATAATCATATCAAAATACCCAGAATAAATGATTCCTCAAGGCTAAATATGTGTTAATAATGAATCGATTTAGCCCAGAAAAAGTCTACAGTCTTAATAAGCCCTTGTGAAGCCCTTATTTACTATCTTAATAAACATGGCTTACCGGATCCCATAGGGAAAATGACAGCTTCCAGCATTACATCGTCTTGTTAGAATGTGTCATACCTCAAGCAGTAAGAGACTGCACACTGTTCCCCCAACTGAAGTTAATTGCACTCAACAGTCCTGTGTGGAACAGCCATGGATTTTAGTTACGGTGCTAAAATCATTTTCCTCATACAAACAGAAATCTTCATCTCTTTTCTGTTTCTGAGTAAATAGTACATACCAGCACTATTTTAAAATAACAAACTCTTGATTGAATAATAAAAACTACAGTTAAACACTAAAAAACTCTAAGCCATCTCCGTGGAGATGTTGCCTGTACAACGGCAAAGAGAATGACTGGGGTAGGCGGAGCCTAGGAGGGATCATGTGACCAGCTTTGCTGGGCTCTTTGCCATTTCCTGTTGGGGAAGAGAATATCCCACAAGTAAGGATGACGCCGTGGACCGGACACACCTATGTTGGAGAAATCTCACTCTTAGCCGATGATTGGAGAATACTTCTAATTGCCTGCTTCTTACCGACTCCCTGATTATTTCATCCTGTAGGGCGCCGAGGGAAGATGACTTTTAAGTATGCGTAGAACTCTTGCATGGGTTGAGCACACAGTATAATAAGGAAATTCATTTAAAAGTAAAATTCTGTAACAGACTAGTGCATTTAATTTTTAGACTAGAATTTCATTTAATAGAGCTTTTAAACCATATAGCCTATGGCTTCTAATTAAACCTTTATGAAAAGGTTCTAAGAAAATATTAATGCTTAAAGGGACATTAAACACTAAATACATGCTAGATAGAATGATGCATTCAAAGAAAAGATTAGTCCATGACTAACATGTAGATGTATTTTTTAAAGTTTCATTAGTTGCTTAAAAAGTGACAAAATAAGTGAAAAGTTTTAGTGTCTATAAAACACTGGGAGCTGCCATGTTGTAACTTGTGTTACCTTCTCTGCTGTGGCCAATTAGGGACAGTTATACATAGGTCACTAGAGTGTGCAGCCAATGGTTGTGCTGGATTTAACAGTGTTCTGCACTTCCATTTCTAACAGGAACTGAAAAGCTCACAATTTCCAAATGGAATTACAGGCAAAGAGGACAAAATAAATAATGAAAGTATATTGCAGAGTTGTTTTATATATACAATTTATCATTTTATATTACCATCTCAAAGTGTTTAATGTCCCTTTAAAATAAAAATTAAAAAAAAAAAATCTTTTAGGGTAAAAAACATTTGGTACAGTATTAATTACAAAATGTAATAACTATTTGTTTTGGCTGTAGGAAAGAATAAAAAAACAAACAGATGAAGCATTACTTAATGACACATTACATGGGACAAATAAAAAGATGTGTTAGACGCAGGCTTACATATCTAGTATATGAAAAATGCTTGGTTTTGGTTAGCAGTAACATCATTCCAGACTTATGAAGTCGATCTCTACTATAACAGAAAATACTAAGAACAATATTTTACCTATAGATAACACAACTCTGTAGTAGTAGTTACTTTAAATCAGTACATTACATACCATTAAAGGGACATTATACATTAAATAAATACTAGATAGAATGATGCATTCAAAGAAAAGATTAGTCTGAAAATAACACGTAGATGTATTTTTTTAAAGTTTCATTAACTGTTTGAATATTGACAAAATAGGTGTAAAATGTTAGTGTTACTTTCTCTGCTGTGGCCAAATAGGGACAGTTATAAATAGGTCACTAGAATGTGCAGACAACACAGTGTTCTGCACTTTCATTTCTAACAGGAACTGAAAAGCTCACAATTTCAGAATGGAATTACAGGAAAAGGGGATAAAATAAATAATGAAAGTATATTGCAAAGGTTTTTTAATATAAATGATTTATAATTTTATATTACCATCTCAAAGTGTTTAGCATCCCTTTAAAATACTGGTACTTTTGCATGAATACTTCACACAGAATTAATACATTTTTATACAATCTACAAAACACACAAAAATAAGCTTTATTCTCATTATTTTACAATTTTAACAAGTGCAAAATGTGTCTACACATTTTTGTTATACAATAAAATTAGTTTACGTACAAGCCCAAGTCCCAGACTTTAGGATGTAACCAGTACATTCAAATGTTTTCCTTGTAACCTCCTGACGCCAAACACACTTCCAATAAATACATCATTCTGGATGTAAATGATTGTATTATAAAAACAAACAAACACGTGTATTATCTTAGTTATTCCACTGTTAACAACCACAAACCATGCAAATATTAGTTTGATTGCATTACTATGTTCAGAAACATGAAGCAAAGAGGGGAACAGTATTTGCAAGCTATGGGTGCAGACAAACAAATAGGCATGATAAATAATGTGCCAAATATAGAGCTATATTGTATTGCAGTTGAAAAGTTTATCCCTTAATTAGCCTACGAAAATTCCCATATAATTAAATACTGAGTATGTAGAAAAAAAGACAAATTCATTTTATGCTTCTCAACTGGAATAGACCATATCTTATATTTAAGCAACATGCAATTTCACTGGATTTATAATTTGTAAGGACTAGATTATGAGTGGAGCGGTAGTTTGCACTTGGGTGTTAACTCCACTAGAACTTCGGATTGTTGCACGCATATTACAAGTTAAAAGAGTTCACTTAGGTAATAACCCGACGCGTGCGAAAAGCAGCACTTTGAATATCACGACCGCGTTAACGTATTCCTCTATAGACTTCAATAAATATGAATATTATGTTTCTATATTTGTATAGATATGTATTTATGTGTTTACATGAGTATATATGTCTGTAAATACATATGTACACACACACATACATATACTGTATGTATCTCTATATTAAACCCTTTGCAAGCCTTTGAGTCCTTATAACTTTTTTATGCATTTTTTTAAAAAATAATTTTTATTGATAGTGTTATTATGATTGTAACTGTACTTTAATTTGTATTCTTGATGTTTTTTTTGCAACTTTTTTGACTTGTGTAAGAGTTAACCAGAGCTCTGAAGTCGCGCTATCTAGACACGTGATAAATTCAATTGCGTTCAAGTGAACGGGTTTTACTTTCAACTCGTAATACCACGAAACTAAAGAGCCACGATAAACCCCTTTTTAAGGGAAACTTAATCATGGCCAGTGACATGTTAATAAAGATTTACACAGTCTCTAGGCAGCTGGTAATAATTATTAAAATGTTTTGTTAATGAAATCAGTTACTTACATAAAGGTGCATTTTATTACTAATTAAAAATGTAAAAACATTTATGAATTCTTAAGTTATGTTGAGCAAGATATCATTTTATATCATATGAATAAATCAAAGCAATAAAGAGAATAAAAAAGGGTGTTTTAACACAACATTTATCAGAAATAAAAACATAGAATAATGAACATATGTTAAAATTAACACGGAAAGGGACACTAAACCCAAATGTTTTATTTAATGATTCAGATAGAGCATGCAGTTTTAAGCAACTTTCTAATTTACTTCTATTATCAAATTGTCTTTGTTCTCTTGCTATCTTTATTGAAAAAGCAGGAATGTAAAGCATAGGAGCCGTCCCATTTTTGGTTCAGAACATGGGTTATGCTTGCTTATTGGTGGCTGACATTTACAAATGCTAGTCATGGTGCTGAACCTAAAATGGGTCGGCTCCTAAGCTTTAAATTCCTGCTTTTTAAATAAAGATAGCAAGAGAGCAAAGAAAAATTGATAATATAAGTAAATTAGAAAGTTGCTTAAAAACATAATTTATGCTTACCTGATAAATTTATTTCTCTTGTAGTGTATCCAGTCCACGGATCATCCATTACTTATGGGATATATTCTCCTTCCCAACAGGAAGTTGCAAGAGTCCACCCACAGCAAAGCTGCTATATAGCTCCTCCCCTAACTGCCATTACCAGTCATTCGACCGAAAACATGCAGAGAAAGGAAAACCATAGGGTGCAGTGGTGACTGTAGTTTAATGGAAAAATTACCTGCCTTAAAGTGACAGGGCGGGCCGTGGACTGGATACACTACAAGAGAAATAAATTTATCAGGTAAGCATAAATTATGTTTTCTCTTGTTAAGTGTATCCAGTCCACGGATCATCCATTACTTATGGGATACCAATACCAAAGCTAAAGTACACGGATGATGGGAGGGACAAGGCAGGTACTTAAACGGAAGTTACCACTGCCTGTAAAAAACCCTTTCTCCCAAAAATAGCCTCCGAAGAAGCAAGGTATCAAATTTGTTAAATTTGAAAAAGTATGAAACGCAGACCAAGACTCCGTCTTGTAATCTGTTCAACAGAAGCCACATTTAAAAAAGGCCCAAGTGAAAACCACAGCTCTAGTAGAATGAGCTGTAATCCCTTCAGGAGGCTGCTGTCCAGCAGTCTCATAAGCTAAATGAATTATGCTTTTTAACCAAAAAGACAGAGAGGTTGCTGAAGTCCTTTGACCTCTCCTCTGTCCAGAATAGACAACAAACAAGGTGAATGTTTGATGAAAATCTGTAGTAGCTTGTAAGTAAAACTTTAAAACACGAACCACGTCCAAATTGTGTAATAGACGTTCCTTCTTTGAAGAAGGATTAGGATACAAGAATGGAACAACAATCTCTTGAGTGATATTCTTGTTAGATACCACCTTAGGTAAAAACCCAGGTTGGTACACAGGACTACCTTATCCGTACGGAGAACCAGATAAGGAGAATCACATTGCAACACAGATAACTCGGAGACTCTATGAGCCGAGGAAATAGCTACCAAAAAGGAACTTTCCAAGATAGAAGTTTGATATCTATGGAATGAAAAGGTTCAAATGGAACTCCTTGAAGAACCTTAAGAACCAGCTTTAAGCTCCATGGCGGAGCAACATTTTTAACCACAGGCTTGGTTCTAACCAAAGCCTGACCAAATGCCTGAACGTCTAGAATACCTGCCAGACGCTTGTGCAAAAGAATAGACAGAGTAGAAATCTGTCCTTTTAAAGAACTAGCTGACAACCCTTTTCTCAAAATCATCTTGGAGAAAAGATAATATCCTGGGAATCCAGACTTTACTCCATGAGTAACCCTTGGATTCATAACAATAAGATATTTTCACCATATCTTATGTTAAATTTTCCTAGAGACAGGCTTTTATGCCTGTATTAAGGTATCAATTACTGACTCGGAGAAGCCATGCTTTGATAACATCAAGCGTTCTGTCTCCAGGCAGTCCATCTCAGATTAGTTATATTTAGATGGTTGAAAAGACCCTGAGGTAGAGGGTCCTGTCTCAGAAGCAGAGACCGTGGTGGAAAGGATGACATGTCCACCAGATCTGCATACCAGGTCCTGCGTGGCCACGCAGGCGCTGTCAAAAGCACCAAAGCACTCTCCTGCTTGATCTTGTGCAAACCCCTCCGGAGGGAATTCCCACTCCCCCGGATGAAAAGTCTGACGACTTAGAAAATCTGCCTCCCAGTTCTCAACACCTGGGATAGGGATAGCTTTTAGACAAGAGTGAGTCTCTGTCCAGTGAATTATTTTAAGACTTCTAACATTGCTAGGGAACTTCTGTTCCCCCTTGATGGTTGATGTAAGCCACAGTCGTGATATTGTCCGACTGAAATATGATGTACCTCAGAGTTGCTAACTGAGGCCAAGTCTGAAGAGCATGGAATATCGCTCCCAGTTCCAGAATATTCATTAGAAGGAGGGTCTCCTCCTGAGTCCACTATCCCTGAGCCTTCAGGGAGTTCCAGACTGTATCCCAACCTAAAAGGCTGGCATCTGTTGTAACAATTGTCCCATCTGACAAGCGGAAGGTCATACCCTTGGACAGATGGACCCGAGATAGTCACCAGAGAAGAGAATCTCTGGTTTCTTGGTCCGGATTTAACAGGAGAACAAATCTGTGTAATCCCCGTTCCTCTGGCTGAGCATGCATAGTTGCAGTGGTCTGAAATGTAGGCGTGCAAACGGTACTATGTCCCTTGCCGCTACCATTAAGCCAATTACATTCATGTACTGAGCCACCAAAGGGCGCGGATGGAATGAAGAACACGGCAGAAATTTAGAAACTTTGACAACCTGGACTCCGTCAGGTAAATTTTAATTTCTACAAAATCTATCAGAATCCCTAGGAGGGAAACCCTTGATATTGGGGATAGAGAACTCTTTCCTTGTTCACTTTCCACCCATGCGATCTCAGAAATGCCAGTACTACGTCCGTATGAGACTTGGCAACTTGGATGTTTGACGCCTGTATCAGGATGTCGTCTAAATAAGGGGCCACTTCTATGCCCCGCGGCCTAAGGACCGCCAAAGTGACCCCAGAACCTCCATAAAGATTCTAGGGGCTGTAGTTAACCCAAAGGAAAGAGCTACAAACTGGTAATGCCTGTCTAGAAAGGCAAACCTGAAAAACCGATGGTGATCTTTATGCATCGTAATGTGAGGATAAGCATCCTTCAAATCCATTGTAGTCCTCTATTGACTCTCCTGGATCATAGTTAAGATGGTACGAATAGTTTCCATCTTAAATGATAGAATTCTAAAGAATTTGTTTAAGATCTTTTAGATCCAAAATAGGTCTGAAGGTTTCCTTTCCTTTGGAACCACAAACCGATTTGAGGAAAACTGTGTCCCTGTTCCTCTATTGGAACTGAATGGGTCACGTACACAATGCAAGAATGTCTCTTTCTTTATCTGGTTTGCAGATAAATGTGAAAGGCAAAAACTCCCCTTTTTTGGGGGGGAAAGCTTTGAAATCCAGAAGATATCTCTGGGGTATAATTTCCAATGCCCAGGGATCCTGGGCATCTCTTGCCCACGCCTGGGCGAAGAATGAAGTCTGCCTCCTATAGGATCCGTTACCAGATAGGGGTCCGTTCCTCATGCTGTTTTAGAGGCAGCAGCAGGCTCCTTGACCTGCTTATCTTTGTTCCAGGTCCGGTTGTCTCCAGACCGCCTTGGACTGAGCAAAAGTTCCCTCTTATTTTGCCTTAGAGGAAGTTGATGCCACACCTTTCTTGAATTTTCGAAAGGCACGAAAATTAGGCCTTTTTTGTCCCTTGATTTGGACCTGTCCTGAGGAAGGGCATGATCTTTTCCTCCAGTGATATAAGTAATAATCTCCTTCAAACTAGGCCTGAATAGGGTCTGCCCCTTGAAGGGAAGTTAAGTAGCTTATTTATTAAAGTCACGACAGCTGACCATGATATAAGCCATAGCGCTCTGCGCGCCAGTATAGTAAAAAACAGAATTCTTAGCCGTTAGTCTAGTCAAAGGAACAAAGACATCAGAAAACAAAGGAATTGGCTAGCTTAAGTGCTCTAAGCTTGTCAAATATATTCATCCAATGGAGCCTGTAAAGCCTCATCAAGAGACTCAAACCAGAACGCCGCAGCAGCAGTGACAGGAGCAATGCGTGCAAGGGGCTGCAGGATAAAACCTTGTTGAATAAACATTTTTTATCCATTGGATCTAAAAAAGCACAACAGTCCTCGCCAGAGGTAGTGGTACGCTTAGCTAGAGTAGAAACTCTTCTCTCCACCTTAGGAACTGTCTGCCATAAGTCCCGTGTGGTGGCAACTATTAGAAAACATTCTTCTAAAAAATAGGAGGGGAAGAGAACGGCACACCTGGTCTATCCCATTCCTTATGAAAAATTTTAGTAAACCTCTTTAGGTATTGGAAAAACATAAGTACACACCGGCACTGCATATTATTTATCCAGTCTACACAATTTCTCTGGCACTGCGATTGTACACATTCATTCAGAGCAGCTAAAGCCTCCCTGAGCAACAAGTGGAGGTTCTCAAGCATAAATTTTAAATGTAGAAATATCAGAATCAGGTTAAATCATCTTCCCTGAGTCACAAATATCACCCACAGACTAAGCATATTGTGAGGTAGTATCAGACATGGTTCTTAAAGCGTCTGTATGCTCTGTATCTACCCCCAGAGCTGTTTTGCTTTCCTTTAATTTCAGGTAGTCTGACTAATACTGCTGCCAGTGTATTATACACAACCTTTGCCATGTCTTGTAAAATAAACGCTATGGGCGCCATTGATATACTTGGCGCCATTTGAGCGTGAGTCCCTGGAGCGGGAGTCAAAGGGTCTGACACGTGGGGAGAGTTAGTCGGCATAACTTCCCCCTCGACAGAATCCTCTGGTAAAATAAACGCTATGGGTGCCCTTGATGTACTTGGCGCCATTTGAGCGTGAGTCCCTAAAGCGGGAGTCAAAGGGTCTGACACGTGGGGAGAGTTAGTCGGCATAACTTCCCCCTCGACAGAATCCTCTGGTGATAATGTTTTTAAATACAAAAAATGATCTTTATTGTTTAACATGAAATCAGTACATCTGGTACACATTCTAAAATGGGGTTCCACCATGGCTTTAAACATAATAAACACAGAGCCTCCTCTATGTTAGACATGCTAGAACTAATAAAGAGACTAGTAAGCTTGGAAAACACTTTAAATCAAGTTAACAAGCAAATATAACAAACGTTACTGTGCCTTTAAGAGAAACAAATTTTGTCAAAATTTGAAAAACAGTGAAAAAAGGCAGTAAATCAAACGAAATTTTTACAGTACATGTAATAAGTTAACAGAGCATTGCACCCACTTGCAAATGGATGATTAACCCCTTAATGCAAAAAACAGATTAAAAAAAAAAAAAACCGACATTTTTTTTAAACAGACACAACAAAACTGCCACAGCTGAGCTGTGGATTACCTTCCCTATAACTGTTTCTATGCAAAATTTAAGCCAGCCATGTGGAAAAATTAGGCCCCAATAAGTTTTATCACCAAACATATGTTAAAAAACGATTAAACATGCCAGCAAACGTTTTAAAACACATTCTTATAAGAGTATGTATGTCTATTAATAAGCCTGATCCAGTCGCTATCACTGCATTTAAGGCTTTACTTACATTACTTCGGTATCAGCAGTATTTTCTTAGTCAATTCCATTCCTTAGAAAAATATATTACTGCACATACCTTAGCATATATCTCTATCAATCAGCCTGGTACCAGTCGCTTTCACTGCATTTAAAGGCTGTACTTACATTACTTCGGTATCAGCAGTATTTTCTTAGTCAATTCCATTCCTTAGAAAAATATTTTACTGCACATACCTTATTTGCAGGAAAACCTGCACGCCATTCCCCCTCTGAAGTACCTTACTCCTCAGAATGTGTGAGAACAGCAACTGGATCTTAGTTACGTCTGCTAAGATCATAGAAAAAACGCAGGCAGATTCTTCTTCCAAATACTGCCTGAGATAAACAGCACACTCCGGTGCCATTTAAAAATAACAAACTTTTGATTGAAGAAATAAACTAAGTATAAAAAACCACAGACTCTCACGACCTCCTATCTATGTTGAGACTTGCAAGAGAATGACTGGTAATGGCAGTTAGGGGAGGAGCTATATAGCAGCTTTGCTGTGGGTGGACTCTTGCAACTTCCTGTTGGGAAGGAGAATATATCCCATAAGTAATGGATGATCCGTGGACTGGATACACTTAACAAGAGAAACTGCATGCTCTATCTGAATCACTAAATAAAACATTTGGGTTTAGTGTCCCTTTAAGGGGAATTAGTTTATTTGAGACTCTACATTAAATATGGAAGTGCATTTTCCAAATACCAAATTGATATTCTAGATACTGTTTTATGTCTATACTAGTACCCATCAAATAGAAAAAACATAATTTATGCTTACCTGATAAATTTATTTCTCTTGTGGTGTATCCAGTCCACGGATCATCCATTACTTGTGGGATATTCTCCTTCCATACAGGAAGCTGCAAGAGGATCACCCACAGCAGAGCTGTCTATATAGCTCCTCCCCTAACTGCCACTACCAGTCATTCGACCGAAGACAAGCAAGAGAAAGGAGAAACTATAGGGTGCAGTGGTGACTGTAGTTTAAAAATAAAAAACACCTGCCTTAAAATGACAGGGCGGGCCGTGGACTGGATACACCACAAGAGAAATAAATTTATCAGGTAAGCATAAATTATGTTTTCTCTTGTAAGGTGTATCCAGTCCATGGATCATCCATTACTTGTGGGACACCAATACCAAAGCTATAGGACACGGATGAAGGGAGGGACAAGGCAGGCGTTTAAACGAAAGGCACCACTGCCTGCAAGACCTTTCTCCCAAAAATAGCCTCCGAAGAAGCAAAAGTATCAAATTTATAGAACTTTGAAAAAGTATGAAGCGAAGACCAAGTCGCCGCCTTACAAATCTGTTCAACAGAAGCCTCATTTTTAAAAGCCCATGTGGAAGCTACCGCTCTAGTAGAATGAGCTGTAATCCTTTCAGGAGGCTGCTGGCCAGCAGTCTCATAAGCTAAGCGTATTATACTCCTTAGCCAAAAAGAAAGAGAGGTTGCCAAAGCCTTTTGGCCTCTCCTCTGTCCAGAGTAGACAATAAACAATGCAGATGTTTGACGAAAATCTTTAGTAGCTTGTAAATAAAACTTTAAAGCACGAACCATGTCAAGATTGTGTAAAAGACGTTCCTTCTTTGAAGAAGGATTAGGACACAGTGACGGTACAACAATCTCCTGATTGATATTTTTATTAGATACCACCTTAGGTAAAAAAACAGGTTTGGTACCCTTGAAGAACCTTAAGAACTAAATTTAAACTCCAAGGCGGAGCAACAGGTTTAAACACAGGCTTGATTCTGACTAAAGCCTGACAAAACGCCTGCACGTCTGGAACCTCAGCCAGACGTTTGTGCAAAAAAATAGACAGAGCAGATATCTGTCGTTTTAAGGAACTAGCTGACAAACCCTTCTCCAATCCTTCTTGGAGAAAAGATAATATCCTAGGAATCCTGACCTTACTCCATGAGTAACCCTTGGATTCACACTAATGAAGATATTTACACCATATCTTATGATAGATTTTCCTGGTGACAGGCTTTCGCGCCTGTATTAAGGTATCGATGACCGACTCGGAGAAACCACGCTTTGATAAAATCAAGTGTTCAATCTCCAAGCAGTCAGCCGCAGAGAAATTAGATTTGGATGGTTGAAAGGACCCTGAAGTAGAAGGTCCTGCCTCAGAGGCAGAGTCCATGGTGGAAAGGATGACATGTCCACCAGATCTGCATACCAAGTCCTGCGTGGCCACGCAGGTGCTATCAAAATTACCGATGCTCTCTCCTGTTTGATCTTGGCAATCAGACAAGGGAGCAGAGGAAACGGTGGAAACACATAAGCCAGGTTGAAGGACCAAGGCGCTGCTAGAGCATCTATCAGCGCTGCCTTGGCGTTCTGGCAAGACGCCATGAGATCCAGTTCTGGTTTGCCCCAACGTTGAATCAACTGTGCCAACACCTCCGGATGGCGCTCCCACTCCCCCGGATGAAAAGTCTGACGACTTAGAAAATCTGCCTCCCAGTTCTCTACTCCTGGGATATGGATAGCTGATAGATGGTAAGAGTGAATCTCTGCCCATTGAATTATCTTTGAAACCTCCAACATCGCTAGGGAACTCCTTGTTCTCCCTTGATGGTTGATGTAAGCTACAGTCGTGATGTTGTCCGACTGAAATCTGATGAACCTCACTGCCGCTAGCTGAGGCCAAGCCTGAAGAGCATTGAATATCGCTCTTAGTTCAAGAATGTTTATTGGAAGGAGTGCCTCCTCCTGAGTTCACGACCCCTGAGCCTTCAGAGAGTTCCAGACTGCACCCCAGCCCAGAAGGCTGGCATCTGTTGTTACTATTGTCCAATCTGGCCTGCGGAAGGTCATACCTTTGGACAGATGGACCCAAGATAGCCACCAGAGAAGAGAATCCCTGGTCTCTTGATCCAGATTTAGTAGAGGGGACAAATCTGTGTAATCCCCATTCCACTGACTGAGCATGCAGAGTTGCAACGGTCTGAGATGTAGGCGGGCAAACGGAACTATATCCATTGCCGCTACCATTAAGCCGATTACTTCCATACACTGAGCCACCGAAGGGCGAGAAGTATAATAAAGAACACGGCAGGAATTTAGAAGTTTTGACAACCTGTCCTCTGTCAGGTAAATCCTCCTTTCTACAGAATCCCAGGAAGGAAACTCTTGTGAGAGGGGATAGAGAACTCTTCTTTTCGTTCACTTTCCACGCATGAGACCTCAGGAATGCCAGAACAATGTCCGTATGGGACTTGGCAATTTGGAAATTCGACGCCTGTATCAGAATGTCGTCTAAGTAGGGGGCAACTGCTATGCCCCGCGGCCTTAGGGCCACCAGAAGTGTCCCCAGAACCTTCGTAAAGATTCTTGGTGCCGTATCTAACCCAAAGGGAAGAGCCTCAAACTGGTAATGCTCTTTGTGTATCGGAATGTGAAGATAAGGATCCTTTAAGTCCACGGTAGTCATGTATTGACCCTCCTGGATCATAGGTAGGATGGTTCGAATAGTCTCCATCTTGAAAGATGGGACCCTGAGAAATTTGTTTAGGATCTTGAGACCTAAGATTGGTCTGAAGGTTCCCTCTTTCTTGAGAACCACAAAGAGATTTGAATAGAAGCCTTGCCCCTGTTTCTCCTTTGGAACTGGGTGGATCACTCCCATAACTAGGAGGTCTTGAACACAATATAAGAATGCCTCTTTCTTTATCTGGTCTGCAGATAATTGTGAGAGGTGAAATCTTCCTTTTGGGGAAGAAGCTTTGAAGTCCAGAAGATATCCCTGGGACACAATTTCCAACGCCCAGGGATCCTGGACATCTCTTGCCCAAGCCTGGGCGAAGAGAGAAAGTCTGCCCCCTACTAGATCCGTTACCGGATCGGGGGCTGATCTTTCATGCTGTCTTAGAGGCAGCAGCAGGCTTCTTGGCCTGCTTACCTTTGTTCCAGGCCTGGTTAGGTCTCCAGACCGGCTTGGACTGGGCAAAATTTCCCTCTTGTTTTGCATTAGAGGGAGTTGATGCAGCGCTCGTCTTAAAGTTTCGAAAGGCACGAAAATTCTTTTTTTTTGGTCCTTAATTTATTAGACCTATCCTGAGGAAGGGCATGACCTTTTCCTCCAGTAATATCAGAAATGATCTCCTTCAGTCCAGGCCTGAATAGGGTCTGCCCCTTGAAGGGAATGTTGAGAAGCTTAGACTTTGAAGTAACGTTAGCTGACCAGGATTTAAGCCATAGCGCCCTACGCGCCTGTATAGCAAAACCTGAGTTCTTAGCCGTTAGTTTGGTTAAATGAACAACGGCGTCAGAAACAAATGAATTGGCTAGCTTAAGCGCTTTAAGCTTGTCAAGTATATCATCCAATGGAGTTTCTACCTGTAAGACCTCTTCCAGAGACTCAAACCAGGAGGCCGCAGCAGCAGTGACCGGGGCAATTCATGCAAGAGGTTGGAGAATAAAACCTTGTTGAATAAACATTTTCTTAAGGTAACCCTCTAACTTTTATCCATTGGATCTAGGAAAGCACAACTGTCCTCGACGGGAATAGTTGTACGCTTAGCTAGAGTAGAAACTGCTCCCTCCACCTTAGGGACCGTTTGCCATAAGTCCCGTGTAGCGGCATCTATTGGAAACATTTTCTTAAAAATAGGAGGGGGAGAGAACGGTACACCTGGTCTATCCCATTCCTTAGTAATAATTTCTGAAAACCTTTTAGGTATTGGAAAAACATCAGTGTAAACAGGCACTGCATAGTATTTATCCAATCTACACAATTTCTCTGGCACTATAATGGTGTCACAGTCATACAGAGTAGCTAAAACCTCCCTGAGCAACACGCGGAGGTGTTCCGGTTAAATTTAAATGTAGACATATCAGAATCAGGTTGAAGCATCTTCCCTGAGTCAGAAAAATCACCCACAGAAAGAAGCTCTCCTGCCTCAGCTTCTGCATATTGTGAGGGGATATCAGACATAGCTACTAAAGCGTCAGAGAGCTCTGTATTTTTTTCTAGTCCCAGAGCTGTCTCGCTTTCCTTGTAACCCTGGTAGTTTGGACAATACCGCTGTAAGGGTATGATCCATAACTGCCGCCATGTCTTGTAAAGTAAACGCCATGGGCGCGCTAGATGTACTTGGCGCCACTTGAGCGGGAGTCCCTTGAGCGGGAGTCAAAGGTTCTGACACGTGGGGCGAGTTAGTCGGCCTAACTTCCCCCTTGTCAATTTCCTCTGGTGATAAATCTTTTAAAGACAGAATATGATCTTTATAACTTAAAGTAAAATCAGTACATTTGGTACACATTCTAAGAGGGGGTTCCACAATGGCTTCTAAACATAATGTCAGACATGTTTAAACAGACTAGCAATGAGACCAGCAAGCTTGGAAAACACTTTGATAAATGTAAACAAGCAAAAAATAAAAACGGTACTGTGCCTTTAAACTGTGCCTTTAAGAGAAACAATTTTTGTCAGAAATTGAAAAACAGTGATAAAAAGCAGTAAATCTTACGAAATTTTTAGACTAACAGAGCATTGCACCCACTTGCAAATGGATGATTAACCCCTTAGTTTCAAAACCGGATAAAAAAAACCGATATAAACGTTTTTTAACAGTCACAACAAACTGCCACAGCTCTGTTGTGGCCCTACCTGCCCATACAACGACTTTTGAAGGCACAAAAACCCTTTGTAGAGGTCCTAAGTGTTCAGGGGACTCCTTCAGGGAAGCTGGAAGTCTCAAGCTGCAAAAACTACTGCACGATCTAGGCCTGAAATTAGGCCCCTCCCAACCTGTACTCACAGTGAGAGGGCCATAAAAAACTATCCCTAGGCAAAATCTAGCCAGCCATGTGGAAAAAACTGGGCCCCAATAAAGTTTTATCACCAATATGTAGAAAAAAACGTTTAAACACTTCCAGCAAACGTTATCTTATTTTCAGTAATGTGAGAAAGTAATAAGAATATTACCTTTTACAGCAAGCATGATACTAGTCGTTATTAAATCACTGTAATCAGGCTTACCTTAAATAAATCCGGTATTAACAGCATTTTCTAGCATATTCATTTCTCTAGAAAAATTTAAACTGCACATACCTCATAGCAGGAGACCCTGTACGCCATTCCCCCAGCTGAAGTTACCTCATCTCTTCAGTTATGTGTGAGAACAGCAATGGATCTTAGTTACAACCTGCTAAGATCATCAAAAACCACAGGCAGACTCTTCTTCAACTTTCTGCCTGAGGCTAAAACAGTACAACTCCGGTACCATTTGAAAATAATAAACTTTTGATTGAAGATAAACTACATAAATTCACCACATCTCTCTAGCTACTTCCTATGTTGTCGAGAGCTGCAAGAGAATGACTGGTAGTGGCAGTTAGGGGAGGAGCTATATAGACAGCTCTGCTGTGGGTGATCCTCTTGCAGCTTCCTGTTGGGAAGGAGAATATCCCACAAGTAATGGATGATCCGTGGACTGGATACACCTTACAAGAGAAATAATATATATGATGTCATAATGCATGATATGACATGCATCCGTTATGTCTGACATGCTCTGTAATTAAATATCATTTACTGCTGTTGTAAGATTAACATTACAGTACACAAATAGTGTTGAAATATTTACAGAATAATCATGAGTGGGGTTTATACAGTTTTGCATGTCAATAAGAAACTGGGCTTTGCATATATATAAAGTTATTTACGGTTTGATAAACATACACACAAATTGACGATTGACTCTCACATAGATTGTTAGAACTACTAGCTTCATACATATAAAGTGAAAAAGAAAAGTATCAACTGCTGTACTATTTCCATTCAATTTCATATAAATAATCTACATATTTAGCATTTATAGACACATCAGCTTGAGTCTCTTTTTCAGGCAGGTAGCAGCTCCCCTAAACCTCAGCTCTACCACCTTTGATTCCCCCACCACATAATTACATTCCTTCACAACTGCTTGATATTCATGTACATCTTTAGGGTTCCAAAATGTTATCAGGGCAAGGATGTTGCTTTATTTACAATCCATAACTGGAGGACAGAGCAGAACATGTGCTGGAGATGTCTGGTACCTCTCACCTACACAGGATGGTAGAATTATCTCATGCAAACCTGTGCCATGAAAGTGCTGTATGAAGCAGGGTGGAAGGGGGTGGGGGACTGAATGAACTCCACCTCCTATCAGCTCAGCGAATATAAGAATGTAGGAGAAAAAATATGTGACTCCAATCTCAGAACACACCTATTAAAAAGAAGCAAAACATTCAGTAGGCAAACGATTAAAAATGATTAGAGAAGAAACATGCAGCAGAGCAGTAAAGCATTGCAGGAAGGGTGTAGGACATCAGAAGTACGGCTTTAGAAGAAAGGAATGGCCATAACACTTAGATACAAGATACAGCCTTTGTTTTAAGCCATGCTTGGCAAAGCAGTGATACAAAGAAAAAGAATTGTTCCGAAATATTCTATTAAGTGGATTTGTAAAGTCTGCAGTTTCTTCAAGCTGTACATTGCCAGTAATTTGCTACATTTAAAGCTGCTGATATAGGATTTCTCTAGAGCACTGAGTATTTAAAAGTTCCAGCAAATACTAAGGTATACTTAAAGGGACATGAAACCCAAAAATATTCTTTCATGATTCGGATAAATGATGCAATTTTAAACAATTTTCCAATTTACTTCTATTATTTAATTTGCTTCCTTCTCTTGTTATCCTTTGCTGAAAGATTTATCTAGGCAAGCTCAGGAGCAGCAAAGAACCTAGGTTCTCACTGCTGATTGGTGAATGCATATATATATATATATATATATATATATATATATACTGATTGCAATTGGCTCACCCATGTGTTTAGTTAGAAACCAGTAATGCATTGCTGCTCCTTCAACAAATTATACAAAGAGAATGAAACAAATTAGATAATAGAAGTAGATGATAAAGTTGTTTAAAATTGTATTCTCTATCTAAATCATGAAGGAAAATATTTGGGTTTCATGTCCCTTTAAGGCTTGCACATGACACTAGACAGTGCCCTGGGTTTGGAGATATGACTTCTGAAGACCAGTATACATCACAGAATGGAACACTTGCTCTTGCTACTCTTTTTATCTTGGGCTACAGTCTCTTCACTTGCCTCTTCTCTTTCTTGGTTGGCTTCAGCTATCTGCTTTTCTACCAGCCTGACACCATGCTGCTCTCCCCCATGACTGTTTTGTTGCCATTGTCCTATCTGTATGTGTCCCTGCTGCTCTCCTGCCTGCTTGTTTATCCCAACCACCCTCGTCTGAACTTTTACAGTTTGTTTTTTACTTTTCACACCTGCACTGTGTTTCCCAGCAGCTTCCATTTCAGAAAGACTGTAGGCCAGGGCAAGTTGAAGATCTTCATCTTCATCACTATCGGGCACCAAATATGGTGCAATCTCAGGGCTGGGATGCTGAATGTGTGGTGGAGATTCTTGTACTCTGGCATCAGGTGAATGCTTTGGTGTCTGTTCTCTTTTGCTCATCTCCAACGCCAGTGCAAGCTCATCTTCCACACCTGTAACAGAAACCAAAGTCTTAGAAGTGTCATTGGTGGTTACTAGTGTACAACAAGTGTACACATGAAATCATGTGACAACATTGTAGTCATATATATGTAGTTGTGCAAGAGGACTATAAAGGTGTAAGTACAAGATAAATAGAGGGAGAGAGAGGTGCTCAGTTAGAAACAAACAAATCTCAATAACTTCATATTTGGAAGAAATTTTGTCACAATATTAAGACAATAAATTTAAGATAACTGATTTTAGGTTGCCAATGTCTTTTTTTGTAGTTTATGACATCTTTAGTCACTAAAACCAAATCTAAAAGTGTATTCTGGAATATTATTTTTAGTATACATGGAGAACAGTGTTGGCATCCTTCATTAGTTCTCAATATTATGTTTCATACCTGAACAGGATTACTTCTGTTTTCCTCTGAGTGCTACCCCCCTTTCCTGCACTCATCTCTTAGCTAGTTCTTAAAAAGGTATAACCTTGAAGAATGCTGAGGTACATCTGTGAACTTGCAAGCCATTAGTCATAGGTAGGACAGTATAAGCTTTAGATATATTTTACACTATGAACATCCAGGATTTAAGAGCACTATACAAATAAATTATAATAGTGATGAAAAATATAACAATGTTTATGATGATCAAGCAAACCTGAAATGTATGTGATTTGCATCTTCAACGTGCAGCTGCTACATAAACTGCAGTGTGATGAATGATTTACAAATATGGAGTGTAGTTATAGCACCAGTCACACCTTAAAGGGGCATGAAACACAAATTTTGTCTTTCATGATTCAGATAGATCATGCAATTTTAAACAACTTTCCAATTTACTTCTATTATCTCATTTGTTTTGTTCTCCAGGTATCATTCGTTGAAAAGGATACCTAGGTAGAATGAGGAGCTGCTGATTGGTGGCTGCACATAAATGCCTCATGTTATTGGCTTATCCAATGCATTCAGCTAACACTCAGTAGTGCATTGTTGCTTCTTCAACGAAAGATGCCAAGAGAATGAAACAAAATAGATAATAGAAGTAAATTAGAAAGTTGTTTAAAATTCTATTCTGTAGCCAAATTATTAAATAAACATTTTGGGTTTCATGTCCCTTTAAATATAAATTCTATTTATATACTGACTAATATTAACAGCAAAATCATGGAGGGCAACAACATTTTATTTTTAATTCCATAAGAGACTTCTGCTCGATCCCTGTAATCTGAATGACTGTTGTAAGCAGTCAATTGCCCCTCAATGGTGATTCTCAGTCAATCTTGTCTTCTTACCATCAACATAGATGGATTTCAGATTCCCATCCTCTTCTATTTCCAAACGCTCCACACCATTTTCCACTATCCTGTAAAATATATTTAAGCAGAAACTGGTATTATGCATCATAACAGAGGAGGATTAAAACAAATGACAATGACATTTAAGGAATTAATTTATATTTCCAAAGTACGGGATGAAATGAACAGAAAATGTGATAATGGGCTGATAATCATCAGCAGTTATTTGTGACTTGATATCCTTTCCATCTGTATGAGGAGAGTCCACGGCTTCATTCCTTACTTGTGGGAATACAGAACCTCGCTACCAGGAGGAGGCAAAGACACCCCAGCCAAAGGTTTAAATACCTCCCCCACTCCCCTCATCCCCCAGTCATATAAATAGTGCCGGAAGAACAAACAAAATTTTGGTCCGCACAACGGAGAAAACAGGCGGGGGCCATGGACTCTACTCATACAGATGGAAAGGAAATTATCAGGTAAGCATATTTTATGTCTTCTATCTGAATATGAGGAGAGTCCACGGCTTCATTCCTTACTTGTGGGAAACATATACCCAAGCTCTAGAGGACACTGAATGAAAACGGGAGGGAAAAGAGAGGCAGACCCTATTCTGAGGGCACCACAGCCTAAATTTGTAAAATTTTGAAAAAGTATGTAAGGAGGACCAGGTAGCCGCCCTACAAATCTGCTCCATAGAGGCCTCCTCTCTGAGGAGGCTTATGTCCCTCTGTTTCATATGCTAAGCGGATAATGCTCAACCAAAAGGATAGGGCAGCTGCAGAAGCCTTCTGCCCTTCCCTGAATAGACAATAAATAATGCTGAAGTTTGTCTAAATTCCTTTGTAGCTTGAAGATAGAATTTCAAAGCCCGAACCACATCCAAATTATGAAGTAATCGTTCCTTTGAAGAAGAAGGATTAGGACACAAGGAAGGAACCACGATCTCCTGATTGATGTTGCGATCAGAGACCACCTTAGGGAGGAATCCCAACCCAGTGCGAAGAACAGCCTTATCAGCATGAAAAACTAGGTAAGGAGGCTCACATTGCAAGGCCGCCATCTCAGAGACTCTGCGTGCTGAAGCAATAGCCAGTAGAAAAAGAACCTTCTAAGACAGTAACTTTTTTTTTTTCTTTTTTTTTATTATATACCAAAAAGAAACAGTTTAACAGAAAGTTCCATTAGAACAGAAAAAACAAAGAGAGGGAGCATGGATTACAACATTCGTGGGCAATTATAGATCTACAAAAATTCAAAAACTATAAGTGCCCATCAACCCATGAATACATATCTAAACTGAGCTACATTTTAGAATTCGATAACAGGCTGAAAAAGAGAAAAAATAAAAAACACAATTTATGCTTACCTGATAAATTTATTTCTCTTGTGGTGTATCCAGTCCACGAATCATCCATTACTTGTGGGATATTCTCATTCCCAACAGGAAGTTGCAAGAGGACACCCACAGCAGAGCTGTAATATAGCTCCTCCCCTAACTGTCATAGCCAGTCATTCGACCGAAAACAAGCCGAGAAAGGAGGAACCATAGGGTGCAGTGGTTACTGTAGTTTAAATTGAAAAATTACCTGCCTTAAAATGACCCAAGTGGAAGCCACAGTTCTAGTGGAATGAGCTGTAATCCTTTCAGGAGGCTGCTGTCCAGCAGTCTCATAGGCTAAGCGGATTAAGCTTCTTAGTCAAAAAGAAAAAGAGGTTGCCGAAGCCTTTTGACCTCTCATCTGTCCAGAGTAGACAACAAACAAAGCAGATGTTTGACGAAAATCTTTAGTAGCTTGTAAGTAAAACTTTAAAGCACGGACCACGTCCAGATTGTTTAACACAAGGATGGAACAACAATCTCTTGATTGATATTCTTGTTAGATACCACCTTAGGTAAGAACCCAGGTTTGGTACGCAGGACTACCTTATCCGTATGAAAAATCAGATAAGGAGAATCACATTGTAAGGCAGATAGCTCAGAGACTTGATATCTATGGAATGAAGAGGTTCAAACGGAACTCCTTGAAGAACCTTAAGAACCAAGTTTAAGCTCCATGGTGGAGCAACAGGTTTAAACACAGGCTTGGTTCTAACTAAAGCCTGACAAAATGCCTGAACGTCTGGAACATCTGCCAGACGCTTAACTAGCTGACAATCCTTTTTCCAAACCTTCTTGGAGAAAAGATAATATCCTAGCAATCCTGACCTTACTCCATGAGTAACCCTTGGATTCACAACAATAAAGATATCTACGCCATACCTTATGGTAAATTTTCCTGGTGCCTGTCTTAAGGTATCAATAACTGACTCGGAGAAGCCACGCTTTGATAAAATCAAGCGTTCAATCTCCAGGCAGTCAGCCTCAGAGAAATTAGATTTGGATGGTTGAAAGGACCCTGAAGTAGAAGGTCCTGTTTCAGAGGCAGGGACCATGGTGGAAAGGATGACATGTCCACTAGATCTGCATACCAGGTCCTGCGTGGCCACGCAGGTGCTATCAGAATCACCGATGCTCTCTCCTGCTTATCAGTCGAGGGAGCAGAGGAAACGGTGGAAACACATAAGCCAGGTTGAAAGACCAGGGCGCTGCTAGAGCATCTATCAGTGTCGCCTTGGGATCCCTGGACCTGGAACCGTAACACGGAAGCTTGGCGTTCTGGCGAGACGCCATGAGATCCAGTTCTGGTTTGCCCCAACAATGAATCAGTTGTGCAAATACCTCCGGATGGAGTTCCCACTCTCCCGGATGAAAAGTCTGACGACTTAGAAAATCCGCCTCCCAGTGCTTTACACCTGGGATATGGATAGCTGATAGGTGGCAAGAGTGAATCTCTGCCCAGCAAATTATTTTTGAAACTTCTAACATCTCTAGGGAACTTCTCGTTCCCCCTTGATGGTTGATGTAAGCTACAGTCGTGATGACAGCCTAGCCACCCTATGAGATTTTAGAAATCACGAACAGCATAGATTACAAATTTTCGACTACAAAATGTTAGGTCCTTGGAAAATACAAACATATATAAAAATACAAATTTAGAAACATTCAGTTTATTCACTTGTTTGAAAGGTTACTAGAGCATACATAGAGAATTTATGCAGTATATTGTAACAGGGGCGGCGTCATTGTCAAATGATGGCTCTTGATTGGTTTGAATTTGAACAATTGGTGGGGGTGGGGTGTGGGTGTATTCCTAGTAGCATAGCCCTATATAAGGAGGTTAAGAATTGTGTAATAACATGCCTGAGGAAACAGTATATCTGAGAAACGCGTCGCATGTATTCCTTATGTATAAGATACATTTTTAACACTGAGATGAGTGGTATTGTTATTATTATTTTTTATACTTTTTAAATAAATTTACTTTTTATCAAATCCACTCCTAGTGTTATAACTGCTACTTCCTGTTGCTATGCCACTTTAGAGTACTAACACTCTAACACCCACCCATCTGTTACCCCACCTTGGAACAGCCAGCTGGATTGCTGTGAAATCCAGCCTGTCTCTATGGGCAAGATTGATTGCCTTCACCACATGTGAGTATCCTGTGCATATTGGGGTGTTGTTGTGCCTTATATCACCATTGATCTGCACCATTGGCGCCTCTGTACTTTGTCTCACTTCTACAGTCGTGATGTTGTCCGACTGAAATCTGATGTACCTCAGAGTTGCTAACTGAGGCCAAGCCTGAAGAGCCTTGAATATCGCTCTTAGTTCCAGAATATTTAATGGAAGGAGAGACTCCTCCTGAGTCCACGATCCCTGAGCCTTCAGGGAGTTCCAGACTGCACCCCAACCTAGAAGGCTGGCATCTGTCGTAACAATTGTCCAATCTGGCCTGCGAAAGGTCATACCTTTGGACAGATGGACCCGAGATAGCCACCAGAGAAGAGAATCCCTGGTCTCTTGGTCCAGATTCAGTTGAGGGGAAAAATTTGTGTAATCCCCGTTCCACTGACTGAGCATGCATAGTTGCAGCGGTCTGAGATGTAAGCGTGCAAACGGCACTATGTCCATTGCTGCTACCATTAAGCCGATTACTTCCATACACTGAACCACCGAAGGGCGCAGAATGGAATGAAGAACCCGGCAGGAATTTAGAAGCTTTGATAACCTGGACTCCGTCAGGTGAATTTTCATTTCTACAGAATCTATCAGAGTCCCTAGAAAGGAAACTCTTGTGAGTGGGGATAGAGAACTCTTTTCCTCGTTCACTTTCTACCCATGTGACCACAGAAATGCCAGTTCTACGTCCGAATGAGACTTGGCAATTTGGAAGTTTGACGCCTGTATCAGGATGTCGTCTAAATAAGGGGCCACTGCTATGCCCCGCGGCCTTAGGACCGCCATAAGCGACCCTAGAACCTTTGTAAAGATTCTTGGGGCTGTAGCTAATCCCAAGAGAAGAGCTACAACTGGTAATGCCTGTCTTGAAAGGCAAACCTGAGAAACCGATGATGATCTTTGTGTATCGGAATGTGAAGATAAGCATCCTTTAGATCCACTGTAGTCATATATTGACCCTCCTGGATCAGTGGTAGGATGGTACGAATAGTTTCCATCTTGAATGATGGAACTTTGAGGAATTTGTTTAAGATCTTTAGATCCAAAATTGGTCTGAAGGTTCCCTCTTTTTTGGGAACCACAAACAGATTTGAGTAAAAACCCTGTCCCTGTTCCTCCTTTGGAACTGGATGGATCACTCCCATAACTAGGAGGTCTCGTACACAGTGTAAGAATGCCTCTCTTTTTATCTGGTGTGCAGATAATTGTGAAAGGTGAAATCTCCCTTTTGGGGGGGAAGATTTTAAGTCCAGAAGATATCCCTGGGATATAATTTCCAACGCCTAGGAATCCTGAACATCTCTTGCCCACGCCTGGGCAAAGAGTGAAAGTCTGCCCCCTACTAGATCCGTTCCCGGATAGGGGGCCGTTCCTTCATGCTGTCTTAGAGGCAGCAGCAGGCTTTTTTACCTGCTTACCTTTTTTCCAGGTCTGGTTTGGTCTCCAGACCGTCTTGGATTGAGCAAAAGTTCCCTCTTGTTTATTATTAGAGGAAGTTGATGCCGCACCTGCCTTGAAGTTTTGAAAGGCACGAAAATTAGACTGTTTGGCCCTAGATTTGGACCTGTCCTGAGGAAGGGCATGACCTTTTCCTCCAGTGATATCAGCAATAATCTCCTTCAACCAGGCCCGAATAGGGTCTGCCCCTTGAAGGGAATGTTAAGTAGCTTAGATTTTGAAGTCACGTCAGCTGACCATGATCTAAGCCATAGCGCTCTGCGCGCCTGTATAGCAAAACCAGAATTCTTAGCCGTTAGTTTAGTCAAATGAACAATGGCATCAGAATAAAAGAATTGGCTAGCTTAAGTGCTCTAAGTTTGCCAAGTATGTCATCCAATGGAGTCGCTACCTGTAAAGCCTCTTCCAGAGACTCAAACCAGTACGCCGCAGCAGCAGTGGCAGGGGCAATGCATGCAAGGGGCTGTAGGATAAAACCTTGTTGAATAAATATTTTCTTAAGGTAACCTCTAATTTTTTATCCATTGGATCTAAAAAAAGCACAACTGTCCTCGACAGGGATAGTAGTACGCTTTACTAGAGTAGAAACTGCTCCCTCCACCTTAGGGACTGTCTGCCATAAGTCTCGTTGGTGGCGTCTATTGGAAACATTTTTCTAAAAATAGGAGGGGAAGAGAACGGCACACCTGGTCTATCCCATTCCTTATAAATAATTTCTGTAAACCTTTTAGGTATTTGGAAAAACATCAGTACACACCGGCACTGCAAAGTATTTATCCAGTCTACACAATTTCTCTGGCACTGCAATGGTATCACAGTCATTCAGAGCAGCTAAAACCTCCCTAAGCAACAAGCGGAGGTGTTCAAGCTTAAATTTAAATGTAGAAATATTAGAATCAGGTATCTTTCCTGAGTCATTAACATCACCCACTGACTGAAGCTCTCTTTCCTCAGCTTCTGCATATTGTGAGGCAGTATCAGACATGGTTCTTAAAGCGTCAGTATGCTCTGCATTTTGTCTCACCCCAGAGCTATCTCGCTTACCTCTAAGTTCATGTAGTCTGGCTAATACCGCTGACAGTGTATTATCCATGACTGCCGCCATGTCTTGTAAAGTAAACGCTATGGGTGCCCTAGATGTACTTGGCGCCATTTAAGCGTGAGTCCCTTAAGCGGGAGTCAAAGGGTCTGACACGTGGGGAAAGTTAGTCGGCATAACTTCCCCCTCGTCAGATTCCTCTGGTGATAAATTTTTTAAAGACAGAAAATGATCTTTATTGCATAAAATGAAATCAGTACATTTGGTACACATTCTAAGGGGGGTTCCACCATGGCTTTTAAACATAATAAACAAGGCGTTTCTTCTATGTCAGACATGTTTATACAGAATAGCAATGAGACTAGCAAGCTTGGAAAACACTTTAAATCAAGTTAACAAGCAAATATAAAAAACGGTACTGTGCCTTTAAGAGAAACAAATTTTGGCAGAATTTGAAAAACAGTGAAAAAATGCAGTAAATCAAACGAAATTTTTACAGTGTGTATAATAGGCTAACAGAGCATTGCACCCACTTGCAAATGGATGATTAACCCCTTAGTTCAAAAAACGGATAAAAAAAAACGAAATACGTTTCTTAACAGTCACAACCAACTGCCACAGCAAGCTGTGGCCCTACCTTCCCCAATAAATGACTTTGGAAAGCCTTTGGGCCCTTTAGAGATGTCCTATAGCATTCAGAGGGCCTTTGAGGGAAGCTGGATGTCACAGTTTGTAATTTTAACTGCACCAACTGTAACGTTTATACTACAACAGTGGAAATTGTTTCTAGTCAAAATTTAAGCCAGCCATGTGGAAAAAACTAGGCCCCAATAAAGTTTTATCACCAAAGCATATATAAAAACGATTAAACATGCCAGCAAACGTTTTATATTGCAATATCATAAGGGTATTACCCCTGGGAGTAAGCATGATACCAGTCGTTATTAAATCACTGTATTCAGACTTAACTTACATTAATACGGTATCAGCAGCATTTTCTAGTGTTTTCCATCTCTAGAAAAAATTATAACTGCACATACCTGATAGCAGAATAAACTGCACGCCATTCTCTCGCTGAAGTTACCTCATCTGTGTAATCCCCTCAGACATATGTGAGAACAGCAATGGATCTTAGTTACAACCTGCTAAGATCATAGAAACCTCAGGCAGATTCTTCTTCTATTTACTGCCTGAGATAAAATAGCACAACTCCGGTACTATTTAAAAATAACAAACTTTTGATTGAAGAAAATAAACTAGCTATATTTAACCACTCTCTCCTACAACGTCCTTGATTGTTGAGAGTTGCAAGAGAATGACTGGGTATGACAGTTAGGGGAGGAGCTATATTACAGCTCTGCTGTGGGTGTCCTCTTGCAACTTCCTGTTGGGAATGAGAATATCCCACAAGTAATGGATGATCCGTGGACTGGATACACCTTACAAGAAAAATAAACACCTTCCCCCCTCCAGCAAAACATATTCTATATTGGCATATTTTCCAAACCTAAAATCCCACAGACAACAACAGAACAGAACAAAACGAATTAAAAAAAAAAAAAACCCACACACTCCCCCCCTCTAATGAGAGAAGAAACCCTCCCCCTATTTATGTTGTAAACTCTCAACTAAATTGCCACTCTCCTCTTACATTCGCTTCTAGGATGTAAAGGGAGTTCCTAAAAGGCTGCAGGATAATTTTTTGAGTTTCCTGTTCTAGTGTCTTGATAAATATTCCCCACTTAATCATAAAAAGCCTAATATTATTGTCTATATGTACCTGCACTGAAGCTTGCTCCAAGAACAATTGATGTACTATCCCGTTTTTAAATTCAGAGAATTTGGGTTCCTTATTTGACTGCCAGTATTTTAATATGAATTTTCTTCCCATTAAAACTGCTGTATTTATTAATAAATAATTCGAGCCTGCTTCCTCCTGAGTCAGCAAGAAAAAAACGACTCGCCCGTTTACCTGAAAATGTTGATTCAGAACTTTAGAAGCCCAGAATGAGATTTTCCCCTAGAATCTTTGAATTATTGGACATAGCCAAAAGAGATGAATCATATCTGCTGCAAAAACATAATTTATGCTTGCCTGATAAATTTATTTCTCTTGTAGTGTATCCAGTCCACGGATCATCCATTACTTGTGGGATATTCTCCTTCCCAACAGGAAGTTGCAAGAGGATCACCCACAGCAGAGCTGCTATATAGCTCCTCCCCTCACTGCCATATCCAGTCATTCGACCGAAACAAGACGAGAAAGGAGAAACCATAGGGTGCAGTGGTGACTGTAGTTTAATTAAAATTTAGACCTGCCTTAAAAGGACAGGGCGGGCCGTGGACTGGATACACTACAAGAGAAATAAATTTATCAGGTAAGCATAAATTATGTTTTCTCTTGTTAAGTGTATCCAGTCCACGGATCATCCATTACTTGTGGGATACCAATACCAAAGCTAAAGTACACGGATGATGGGAGGGACAAGGCAGGAACTTAAACGGAAGGAACCACTGCCTGTAGAACCTTTCTCCCAAAAACAGCCTCCGAAGAAGCAAAAGTGTCAAATTTGTAAAATTTTGAAAAGGTGTGAAGCGAAGACCAAGTCGCAGCCTTGCAAATCTGTTCAACAGAGGCCTCATTTTTAAAGGCCCAGGTGGAAGCCACAGCTCTAGTAGAATGAGCTGTAATCCTTTCAGGGGGCTGCTGTCCAGCAGTCTCATAGGCTAAGCGTATTATGCTCCGAAGCCAAAAGGAGAGAGAGGTTGCCGAAGCTTTTTGACCTCTCCTCTGTCCAGAGTAAACGACAAACAGGGCAGATGTTTGACGAAAATCTTTAGTAGCCTGTAAGTAAAACTTCAAGGCACGGACTACGTCCAGATTATGCAAAAGACTTTCCTTCTTTGAAGAAGGATTAGGACACAATGATGGAACAACAATCTCTTGATTGATATTCCTGTTAGAAACCACCTTAGGTAAAAACCCAGGTTTGGTACACAGAACTACCTTGTCTGAATGAAAAATCAGATAAGGAGAATCACAATGTAAGGCAGATAACTCAGAGACTCTTCAAGCCGAGGAAATAGCCATCAAAAACAGAACTTTCCAAGATAAAAGTTTAATATCAATGGAATGAAGGGGTTCAAACGGAACTCCCTGAAGAACTTTAAGAACCAAGTTTAAGCTCCACGGGGGAGCAACAGTTTTAAACACAGGCTTAATCCTAACCAAAGCCTGACAAAATGCCTGGACGTCTGGAACTTCTGCCAGACGCTTGTTCAAAAGAATAGACAGAGCAGAGATCTGTCCTTTTAAAGAACTAGCTGATAAGCCTTTGTCCAAACCCTCTTGGAGAAAGGACAATATCCTAGGAATCCTAACCTTACTCCATGAGTAACTCTTGGATTCACACCAATAAAGATATTTACGCCATATCTTATGGTAGATTTTCCTGGTGACAGGCTTCCGAGTCTGTATTAAGGTATCAATGACTGACTCGGAGAAGCCACGCCTTGATAGAATCAAACGTTCAATCTCCATGCAGTCAGTCTCAGAGAAAGTAGATTTGGATGATTGAAAGGACCTTGTATTAGAAGGTCCTGCCTCAGAGGCAGAGTCCATGGTGGAAGAGATGACATGTCCACTAGGTCTGCATACCAGGTCCTGCGTGGCCACGCAGGCGCTCTCAGAATCACTGATGCTCTCTCCTGTTTGATTTTGGCAATCAGTCGAGGGAGCAGAGGAAACGGTGGAAACACATAGGCCAGGTTGAAGAACCAAGGAGCTGCTAGAGCATCTATCAGCGTTGCTCCCGGGTCCCTGGACCTGGATCCGTAACAAGGAAGCTTGGCGTTCTGGCGAGACGCCATGAGATCCAGTTCTGGTTTGCCTCAACGATGGACCAGTTGAGCAAACACCTCCGGATGGAGTTCCCACTCCCCCGGATGAAAAGTCTGACGACTTAGAAAATCCGCCTCCCAGTTCTCTACGCCTGGGATGTGGATCGCTGACAGGTGGCAAGAGTGAGACTCTGCCCAGCGAATTATCTTTGAGACTTCTAACCTCGCTAGGGAACTCCTGGTTCCCCCTTGATGGTTGATGTAAGCCACAGTCGTGATGTTGTTCGACTGAAATCTGATGAACCTCAGTGTTGCTAACTGAGGCCAAGCTAGAAGAGCATTGAATATTGCTCTTAACTCCAGAATATTTATTGGGAGGAGTTTCTCCTCCTGAGTCCACGATCCCTGAGCCTTCAGGGAGTTCCAGACTGCGCCCCAACCTAGAAGGCTGGCATATGTTGTTACAATCATCCAATCTGGCCTGCGAAAGGTCATACCCTTGGACAGATGGACCCGAGAAAGCCACCAGAGAAGAGAATCTCTGGTCTCTTGATCCAGATTTAGTAGAGGGGACAAATCTGAGTAATCCCCATTCCACTGACTTAGCATGCATAATTGCAGCGGTCTGAGATGCAGGCGCGCAAATGGCACTATGTCCATTGCCGCTACCATTAAGCCGATTACTTCCATGCACTGAGCCACTGACGGGCGTGGAATGGAATGAAGGACACGGCAAGCATTTAGAAGTTTTGATAACCTGGACTCCGTCAGGTAAATTTTCATCTCTACAGAATCTAACGTAGGAAGGAGACTCTTGTGAGTGGTGATAGAGAACTCTTTTCTACGTTCACTTTCCACCCATGCGACCTCAGAAATGCCAGAACTATCTCTGTATGAGACTTGGCAATTTGAAAGCTTGACGCCTGTATCAGGATGTCATCTAGATACAGAGCCACTGCTATGCCTCACGGTCTTAGAACCGCCAGAAGTGAGCCCAGAACCTTTGTAAAAATTCTCGGGGCAGTGGCCAATCCGAAGGGAAGAGCTACAAATTGGTAATACCTGTCTAGAAAGGCAAACCTTAGGAACCGATGATGATCTTTGTGAATCGGTATGTGAAGGTAGGCATCCTTTAAGTCCACTGTGGTCATGTACTGACCCTCTTGGATCATGGGTAGGATGGTCCGAATAGTTTCCATTTTGAATGATGGAACTATGAGGAATTTGTTTAAGATCTTTAGATCCAAGGTTGGTCTGAAGGTTCCCTCTTTCTTGGGAACCACAAACAGATTTGAATAAAATCCCTGTCCTTGTTCCGTCCACGGAACTGGATGGATCACTCCCATTACTAGGAGGTCTTGCACACAGCTTAGGAATGCCTCTTTCTTTATCTGGTTTGATGATAACCTTGAAAGATGAAATCTCCCTTGTGGAGGAGAAGCTTTGAAGTCCAGAAGATATCCCTGAGATATGATCTCCAACGCCCAGGGATCCTGAACATCTCTTGCCCACGCCTGGGCGAAGAGAGAAAGTCTGCCCCCCACTAGATCCGTTTCCGGATAGGGGACCGTTCCTTCATGCTGTCTTGGGGGCAGCAGCAGGCTTCCTGGCCTGCTTGCCCTTTTTCCAGGACTGGTTAGGTTTCCAGGCCTGTCTGGAATGAGCAACAGTTCCCTCTTGTTTTGAAGCGGAGGAAGTTGATGCTGCTCCTGCCTTGAAATTTCGAAAGGCACGAAAATTAGACTGTTTGGACTTTGATTTGGCCCTGTCCTGAGGAAGGGTATGACCCTTGCCTCCAGTAATGTCAGCAATAATTTCCTTCAAGCCAGGCCCGAATAAGGTCTGCCCCTTGAAAGGAATGTTGAGTAATTTAGACTTTGAAGTCACGTCAGCTGACCAGGATTTAAGCCATAGCGCCCTACGCGCCTGGATGGCGAATCCGGAATTCTTAGCCGTTAGTTTAGTCAAATGAACAATGGCATCAGAAATAAATGAGTTAGCTAGCTTAAGCGTTATAAGCTTGTCAATAATTTCATTCAATGGAGCTGTCTGGATGGCCTCTTCCAGGGCCTCCAACCAGAATGCCGCCGCAGCAGTGACAGGCGATATGCATGCAAGGGACTGTAAAATAAAACCTTGTTGAATAAACATTTTCTTAAGGTAACCCTCCAATTTTTTATCCATTGGATCTGAAAAAGCACAACTGTCCTCAACCGGGATAGTGGTACGCTTTGCTAAAGTAGAAACTGCTCCCTCCACCTTAGGGACCGTCTGCCATAAGTCCCGTGTAGTGGCGTCTATTGGAACCATTTTTCTAAATATAGGAGGTGGGGAAAAGGGCACACCGGGTCTATCCCACTCCTTGCTAATAATTTCTGTAAGCCTTTTAGGTATAGGAAAAACTTCAGTACACACCGGCACCGCATAGTATCTATCCAGCCTACACAATTTCTCTGGAATTGCAACTGTGTTACAGTCATTCAGAGCAGCTAATACTTCCCCAAGCAATACACGGAGGTTCTCAAGCTTAAATTTAAAATAGAAATCTCTGAATCAGGTTTCCCCGAGTCAGAGATGTCACCCACAGACTGAAGCTCTCCGTCCTCATGTTCTGCATACTGTGACGCAGTATCAGACATGACTAACAGCATTTGCGCGCTCTGTATCTCTCCTAACCCCAGAGCTATCGGGCTTGCCTCTTAATTCAGGCAATCTAGATAATACCTCTGACAGGGTATTATTCATGATTGCAGCCATGTCCTGCAAGGTAATCGCTATGGGCGTCCCTGATGTAATTGGTGCCATATTAGCGTGCGTCCCCTGAGCGGGAGGCGAAGGGTCTGACACGTGGGGAGAGTTAGTCGGCATAACTTCCCCCTCGACAGAACCCTCTGGTGATAATTCTTTTATAGATAAAAACTGATCTTTACTGTTTAAGGTGAAATCAATACATTTAGTACACATTCTCCTATGGGGCTCCACCATTCCCTTTATCCCATCGGGCCTGCCAGCCCGGTGTGAAATAACTTTGATAAAGGATCTTGACCTGTTGTTCCCTAAAAACAGAATTTATGCTTACCTGATAAATTACTTTCTCCAACGGTGTGTCCGGTCCACGGCGTCATCCTTACTTGTGGGATATTCTCTTCCCCAACAGGAAATGGCAAAGAGCCCAGCAAAGCTGGTCACATGATCCCTCCTAGGCTCCGCCTTCCCCAGTCATTCGACCGACGTAAAGGAGGAATATTTGCATAGGAGAAATCATATGATACCGTGGTGACTGTAGTTAAAGAAAATAAAATATCAGACCTGATTAAAAAACCAGGGCGGGCCGTGGACCGGACACACCGTTGGAGAAAGTAATTTATCAGGTAAACATAAATTCTGTTTTCTCCAACATAGGTGTGTCCGGTCCACGGCGTCATCCTTACTTGTGGGAACCAATACCAAAGCTTTAGGACACGGATGATGGGAGGGAGCAAATCAGGTCACCTAGATGGAAGGCACCACGGCTTGCAAAACCTTTCTCCCAAAAATAGCCTCAGAAGAAGCAAAAGTATCAAATTTGTAAAATTTGGTAAAAGTGTGCAGTGAAGACCAAGTCGCTGCCTTACATATCTGATCAACAGAAGCCTCGTTCTTGAAGGCCCATGTGGAAGCCACAGCCCTAGTGGAGTGAGCTGTGATTCTTTCAGGAGGCTGCCGTCCGGCAGTCTCATAAGCCAATCGGATGATGCTTTTAAGCCAAAAAGAGAGAGAGGTAGAAGTTGCTTTTTGACCTCTCCTTTTACCAGAATAAACAACAAAGAAGATGTTTGTCTGAAATCCTTTGTAGCCTCTAAATAGAATTTTAGAGCACGAACTACATCCAAATTGTGTAACAAACGTTCCTTCTTTGAAACTGGATTCGGACACAAAGAAGGCACAACTATCTCCTGGTTAATGTTTTTGTTAGAAACAACTTTCGGAAGAAAACCAGGTTTAGTACGCAAAACCACCTTATCTGCATGGAACACCAGATAAGGAGGAGAACACTGCAGAGCAGATAACTCTGAAACTCTTCTAGCAGAAGAAATTGCAACCAAAAACAAAACTTTCCAAGATAGTAACTTAATATCTACGGAATGTAAGGGTTCAAACGGAACCCCTTGAAGAACTGAAAGAACTAAATTGAGACTCCAAGGAGGAGTCAAAGGTTTGTAAACAGGCTTGATTCTAACCGGAGCCTGAACAAAAGCTTGAACATCTGGCACAGCTGCCAGTTTTTTGTGAAGTAAAACAGAAAAAGCAGAAATCTGTCCCTTCAAAGAACTTGCAGATAATCCTTTCTCCAAACCCTCCTGTAGAAAGGATAGAATCTTAGGAATTTTTATCTTGTTCCATGGGAATCCTTTAGATTCACACCAACAAATATATTTTTTCCATATTTTATGGTAAATTTTCCTAGTTACAGGCTTTCTAGCCTGAACAAGAGTATCAATGACAGAAT